>NW_027395114.1:0-10152 GCF_049309525.1 Garra rufa | reverse complement strand
TAAATTAAATACAAATATAACTATCCACACATATAAGTATTTTTTAAAGGCTTTACATGTATGTGTGTGTATTTATATATACATAATAAATATACACAGTAAACACACATTTAGTATGTTAACATAAACTTTTATTTTGGATGCGATTAATCGCGATTAATCGTGTCCCAGCCCTAATATATATATTTATTGATGCTACAATAGTCCATTTTGGCATTTTGAAGTTTGACAACCCATAACTATCATATTTTCTGGAATATATTACAATATTTTCCAGAGTGAATTCATGTTTTTTAATCATATAAAACGAGGTGTGACTTGTTTGTCAAAACAACATATACAATGCAATGAATGGCAAGTGTGCAAAAAGCTTACACATTTGAATTTATGCTGAACAAAAGTACAGTTGAAGTCAAAATTTTTCATACACCTTGGCATTATTCTTAATACTGTGTTGATACCTGAATGATCCACAGCTGTGGTTTTTTTTTCTTTAGTGATAGCTGTTCACGAGTTCCTTGTTTGTCCTGAACTGCTCGCTGTTCTTTAGGAAATGTCCTTTAGGTTCCACAGATTCTTTGGGTTTTTCAGCATTTTTGTGTATTTGAACCCTTTCCAACATGGACTGTATTATTCTTTTCACATTGAGGGACTCATATGCAATTATTACAGAAGGTTCAAACACTCACTGATGCATCAGAAGGAAACAAAATGCATTAAGAGCCAACTTTTTGAATTTGAAGATCAGGGTAGATGTAACTTATTTTGTCTTCATTTAACTTATGTACGTATCTTCTGTAGCTTCTGAAGGCCAGTACTAAATAAAAAAAAATGATATTAAGCAAAATAAGAAAAATGTACACGTTCATTCTGTGCAAAAGTTTTCACCCCCTGGCTCTTAATGCATCGTTTTTCCTTCTGGAGCATCAGTGAGTGTTTGAACCTTCTGTAATAGTCGCATATGAGCGCCTCAGTTGTCCTCTGTGTGAGAAGATGGATCTCAAAATCATACTGTCATTGCTGGAAAGGGTTCAAATACAAAAAAATGCTGAAAAACTGAGAAGAATCTAAGGACTTTTCTGAGGAACAGTGGGCAGTTTAACTGTTCAGGACAAAGAAGGTACTCAAGAACACCGCTGTGACCTCATGTTTGTATGGTTTATAATGTTTTCAGCCCTTGTTGTGTTCTGGTCATTTTAACCTGAAAAGGATTTCCTTTTTTCTGAAAATGCTGGTTAATGTTATCGGATTGGACTAAAACTTACTTTTTTGCTCATATACAGGGAATGTAAGTTCCCAAAAGGATACTTTTTGATCATTTTTGTACTCCCCCACCTCGTTATATTTAGTTATTCTTATCAAATATTGGATTCAGTCTTTTTATCAACTTTTTTTCTTTCAATTAGCACAGGTTGTGTATTTCTTTTTGAAACTTCAGTTTTTGAGTAAACATTGCCAAATTTATTTCACTCAAAAACTGAGATGCATAACCTCAGATCAATAAGGCTTACAACCAGTCAGTTCCAAAAAGAAATATAAAACTTGTGGTAATTGAAAGAAACAAGCTAACAAAAAGACTGAATGTAAGAATTGGGTGATAATACAGAACAATGAGTGATTACAAGCCATTTTTAAAAGGCAATCATTTTGACCAGGAACACCAAAATAGGTTTGGATTGTCAGCATAGCACCAGTGTTAGTAATCATTAAATCTAATTTACAGTGCATTTGTGTATATTGCGATTATTTCAGGTTTAATGCCATTGATGACAAGAACACTGGTTCTCAGGCTCTAAGTGAGAAACAGCTTAATTTTTGGTATAGCAACTTTTATAGAAAACTTCAGTGCATGTGTCAGATGGACCACTTTCATGGTTTTGTGTCTTTTTCAGGTCTTGACAGCTTCATATCACTTTGATAATGTGGAAAAGAGCAGCGTGAACATCCTGGATAACATTTCTCTATTGGAGAAAGAAAATTAGAAAGAAGATGAAGGTATGTAAATGATATTTGCAAATGATATATGCATAATACTCATATTCAGGTGAAATATTCCTATAATATTCCCTTATTTTAGTTTGGTTTTTGAGAGATTAATGAAGGAGAATTTAAAACAGGACGTTACTTTCTTTACTTTTAAAATGTATCTTTGGGTTTGAATTAAGTTAGGTCACACCTTTGAAAATATTGTTTTTCAGTGCTAGAACTTGTTAGCTCTGATAACCTTACTTGCATTGCATCAATACAAAACCCTTTGTTATTGCTTTTAAATGAACTCCTTTTACATTTGTTTTAAGTGTTCAAATCTTATGTGAAAAGGTGAATTAACTTTTCCGCTTTAGTTGTACTGCCATCCCTTATGCCCTCAATTTCCCCACCAGCCTCTTCAATCTCAGTTGCCCCTATTTGATCATCCTTCTATTATGAGTGTGTGTGTTGTACTGTCTGTCTGAGTACATTAGCGAGTACAGGCTCGTCATTTAATAAGTATTAAAATGGGCAGAGACGCAAGGCTGCCTGAGGACATGTAACAGGGTCCCTCATGCCACCAGCCCCTCCTCTGAGGAAATTACCCACTGTTGTTTAATTGGGATTGCTAGCTTCTCTGCTTGATTGCTCATGCCCACATTGGCATGAAGTGGCAGGGCAGCGTTCCACTAAAGCTGTGACTATAGCTGGTGCCACGCTCACTTACTCAGTCCCCCCCCACCCGTCTCGCTGCTCCGCTTCCAGCCGATTACATAATCCACTAATACAAATTTGCCCTGACTAATTAGCATCATCAGCTCGTGGCATAATTTGATCGGACGAGCCATGTTTCTCTTATTCTGAGCTGTGCTGCGCTGTGCTTGGTGTGTGGCCTGGGCACGGCATCAGCGTTTCCTCTTCCGGGTGGCTGGTTTCACTCCATGGCGTAGAGATATTAAACTTAGAATGGTTGAGGTGGGGGAAAAAGAAGGAGAAAGTATATCCTAAAATTTTGAAAATAAAACTTTTAGACGAGCATTTCAACAGCAGAATCTGGGTGCTAATCATATGTGAAGAGGATATTAGACATGACCATGTTGCAGAAATCTACTGTATAATATCTGGCGAAAGACTAGTTTGCAGTCCTTAAAGAAACACTCCACTTTTTTTGGAAATAGGCTCATTCTCCAACCCCACGAGTTAATAAGTTGAGTTTTACCGTTTTGAAATCCATCCAGACGTTCTCCTGTTCTGGCGATATCACTTTTAGCATAGCTTAGCATAGATCATTGAATCCTATGAGACCAATAGCATCACATTCAAAAATGACCAACGAGTTTCTATATTTGTCCTATTTAAAACTTGACTCTTCTGTAGTTATTTTGTGTACTAAGACCGGCAGAAAATGTAAAGCTGCGATTTTCTAGGCTGATAAGATTAGGAACTACACTCCCATTCCGGCGTAATAGTCAAGGAAGTTTGCTGCCGTAAAAAAGCCGAAGCAGGCGCAGTAATATCACACAGCACATCGCAGCACAACGTCACCAACTGCATGCACAGGGTGCGTTCCTCTTTGGAAGTTTCCCAGCTGGGAACTAATTTCAGGCGCTGCGTGATATTACTGCGCCTGCTTCGCCCATATTACGGCAGCAAACTTCCTTGACTATTACGCCGGAATGGGTGTGTAGTTCCTAACCTTATCAAGTCATGGGTTTTCGAAAAATATCTTATTTGCATTTTTGTATCCTTCAATGTAAACAGTCTGCAAAGTTGTACATTATACATAAAGATATTGTCTCTCAAAAGAAATAGTCGACTCGGTTCATTATACTTTCGATTCTTCTGCCTGTTACTGATCTACTTCACTCGGTAACATAGTAGCATAATCCCTGCCTGTCCGCAAAATATGGACAGTCTGACCTGAGAAGACACTGTGTTCTGTGCTGTGAAAGCAAGTTTGTTTTTATTGTCGAAAGATGATGATGTGAAGAATCGGTGGCTAAAATCAATTTTTTCCACGATACCACAATAATCGAACCTTTTGTTGTGTGCTTGTAATTTTACAGAGGACTGCTTCTCTAATCTTGGCTTTTATCTTCTTCGGCTTCTAATCTTCTTTATTTGGACTAACAATTGTCTCCAAACCACAACCTGTAAATATGATTGATATGTTATGTGTACATTTTCAACTGAGTGCTCAAAATATCTATTTTTTTTTCCTAATATGTGACCCTGAACCACAAAACCAGTCTTAAGTAGTACGGGTATATTTGTAGCAATAGCCAAAAATACATTGTATGGGTCAAAATTATAGATTTTTCTTTTATGCCAAAAATCATTAGCATATTAAAGATCATGTTCCATAAATATATTTAGTAAATTTTCTACCATAAATATATAAAAACTTGATTTTTGATTAGTAATATGCATTGCTAAGAACTTCATTTGGACAACTTTTAAGGCGATTTTCTCAATATTTAGATTTTTTTGCACCCTCAGATTCCAGGTTTTCAAATAGTTGTATCTCAGACAAACATTGTCATATTTTAACAAACAATATATCAATGGAAAGCTTATTTATTTCGACAAATTTACACTTATGACTGGTTTTGTGGTCCAGGGTCACATATGGTGATGTATACCTAGTGCAGCTTTAGGTTTTCAGGTAAACCATGATATTACGGTCTTACTGAAATAGTTCTGATAATTTGCTGTGAACCCACTATTTCCTAAGAATGTGTTGATGAATGTAGACTGTCGTTGTTCTAATTACTTCGTTTAATAATAAAGAATGTAACAGTTTACAGTTAAGCAGCTAAACTTTAGCTGTGGGCACGAATCCTTGCATAAGTGTTTAACAGAATGTTTTTATGTCATTAGTTTAGAACGGATTGGAGCCCTATAGTATTGTTTTATGTGAAGGTGCTCAAGGTTGCCAGGTTTTTACAACAAAACCCGCCTGATTGCTACTCAAAACTACTTCCAGGTAGGGCTGGGCGGTATGACCAAAATTTTATTTCACGGTATGAGAAATTTTATTTCACGGTAACGATATCTTTCATGATATAGTTTTTTATATAGGTAGTTATTCCTGAAAATGTACAAAAGGGCTTTATATAAATAAATAAGCTTGAATATTTCAGAAAAGAAAAGGACTTGATCTTATTTTGATTATTTTGTATTTTATTTTTAACCTTATAAATATAGTAAACAAAATATGACTTTATATGAACAACAATTCCACTGTATGTCACATTTCACAGCTTGATGTGGACAGAACTTTTTATTGTAAATCCACACAACAGATGTTGACGAGATCCTCCTCCTGCTCAGGATTTTCTTTTGAGCCCTCCTCGTCTGTTCGTTTATCCTTTTCCATGTAGTATCCTTCAGTCTTGCTTTTAACGGTTTGACCAGTCTCAGCCTCACGTGTGCTGCACGTGAGTTGGCCACGCCCACTTATTTACATTTTGTGGTATACACGGAATAAAAAATTCTTTTACGGTACACATTTCATTCCGCGGTAACGATATATACCATCATACCGCTCAGCCCTACTTCCAGGATGTAAAATACACACTTTTTGTTGGGGTTCCCATGGTAAATTCGCATTCCAGGGGCTAAATATGGCGTTATTGGGGCCACTTCAACCCGTGTCAAAAACAACCACAGATTTGGCAACACAGATGGTAGCGCTTACTAACTTGCTCAAGTACTCCTCTCTGTGCCAATCACAACAGGCTTGGCCAGCTGACCAATCACAGCAGAGTAGATTTACAGAGATTACGCTCAAAGCAGTTTGAATGAACCGTTTTGGACATATTATTTGGACACTTAAAAAACAAACAAACATATAACCTGCTCTTTAATGCTCACCATGCAGGGTTGCCAGGTATAAAAACAAAACTAGATTAAAACTGCTATTCAAAACTAGTCCAATCACATTTTCCCCCATCTTTTGTTTACCCCTCTGTCGAAATCACAGGTCGCTTCAGCCCATGGCCTAAAAAACAATCAGCGTCAATAGTATAAAAGTATCCCAATTCTGTGTTAAAATGTGGACTTGGCAACAGTGTCACCAAGGCTGCATTTATTTGTTAAAAAAATACGGTAAAATCAGTAAAAAATTTAAATATTATTACAATTTAAAATAACTGATTTTTATCTAAATATATTTTAAAATCTAATTTGTTGCTGTGATGTGAAGCTGAATTTTCAGTATCAATACTCCATACTTCAGTGTCACATGATCCTTCTGAAATCATTCTAATATGTCGATTTAGTGCTCAAGAAACATTTATTATCAATATTGAGAACATTGCTGCTTAATATTTTTGTAAAACTCAAAATTTTTTAAATAAATAACAATTAGAAAAATGAAAATAAATTACTTAATTATTTAAAAAAATAATATATTTACACTTTTAATCAATTTAACACATTCTTGCTGAATAAAATTGTCAATTAAAAAAAAATGAATAGAGTAAAGATTGAATAAGTGAAATATTTGTGATTTATATGCTTTCCATTATGTTATTCTGTCACAATGCCTAATTTTGAATGTCTGGAAAAAAAGAAAGATGCTCTTTGATGACAAAACAGTACCAGAGAAGCCTCATAAAAGTAGTCCTATGGCTCTTTTGCATGTTCTAAGTTTCTTAAATTAAAGTTTCTACAGTTACTTTTGCATAATGAATGCACCACAGACTCTGGGCCTGGAACTGTTAGTGAATGATTTTTCGTTGTGCTATCCCTTTAATGAACGCCAAGCTTGAGGAATATTGATTTGTTAACCTTCAGAGTGTTGCGACAGTGTGTAACAGCATGATTAGCAGTTAATGAATGTCTGGGGAATTTTGCTGAGCAGCTTGTTGGCTTTTTGAAATTTGAGATTTTGACCCTTATGTTTTAGCATGTCAGTCTGCCTGGGCTACCCTTTCTCTGCCCTCTTTGTTCTCCTCTCTTACAGAGACTTCAGTAGTTCAGTCTGTGCGAAAAGGGCTCCAGCATCAGTAGAATTGAGGTGGCCGCCAGCCCGGCTCAGACAGGCTGGAGTGTGATGAGATCAGACGAGTGTGTGTGCGTGATGGTGGCAGGTTCAGTGAGCATGGCGCTTCCCATTGTTGTCTCGGGGTCTGCGGGCTAATCAGGACAGTGACACTATATGAAATGGGGATGACAATTGGATTTACACACAAAGCACGGCATAAGAATATCTAATGCGGTCATTAGCGAGGACATGAGTTCATGGGGGAGAAAGTGAAGAAATTAAGTTTGAGTGCATCCAATTTAGCTTGATTGCACGCATTCATTTACATTCGATTATGCTGATACTGACAGGCTCCCAAATGCAAGCTGAGTGTTTTGCCTGTGCTGGGATGTGTAATACCTTCAGATAAATTATGTGCCTTCTAATTTGACATCTTTTCAAACTCTCTTGCAAGTGGTTGCTTTATTTTGTACCCAACCCAAGGTTGTACTATAGCTTGGGAAACTAAATAAAGTTTTTGATCATTTTTCATCTAAATTTCATGATCAACTTTGTCACCTAAAAATTGGCAGGTGAAAAATAAAGACAAATTGAAATAAATGAGAAAATTGTTAACAATTAAGGTTAATTTCATTCAACATTATAGTTAATGCATTACATATTACAATACTTAATATACATCAGCATTTAATAATTTAGATCAGGTTAATACTTTTAAATATAAATGCATTCATTAACATAGTTGTCTGAATTGACATTAGGTAATGCATTATGAACAAACATAAATTAGCAATGTATTTATAAATTAAACTAGTTAGTATATTTAGTTCCTTTTAATAAATTATATCAAATGCATGAACTAATGTTTAATTTGAACTTTTTTTTTTTAACTGGATCATGAAAGAATTTTGATCCTATGTATCAAGTCGCATTGAAATCTATGAACATGCAAATATTAGCATGATTTGTGACATTGATGTTGTAATTTCTTCTGAAACTTTGGAGGAGACACATGAGACTTCATATGAATATGAAATATGAAAAACTAGAGACTTTTTTCCCCTTTTAATCTTTATATGTGGGAGTAATAATTGATATATTAAAGAGATCTCTTTTTTAAAATTACAATTTTATATGATCCCTTCTGCACTAAAGCATACTTAAATATACTTGCAATTGAAATTAATGTAATATATATTAAATTTATATTACATATAATTAGCTAAACTTTGAAGTATTGTTTTGACCCACTTAAGTAGGACTTAGGTACATCTTTGTATGTTGTTTCATAATGACTTTTATTGTACTACCAAATGTGACCCTGGACCACAAAACCAGTCTTAAGTCGCTGGGTTATATTTGTAGCAATAGCCAAAAATACATAGTATGGGTCAGAATTATTGATTTTTCTTTTATGCCAAAAATCATTAGGAAATTAAGTAAAGATCATGTTCCATGAAGATTTTTTGTAAAATTCCTACTATAAATATATCAAAATTTAATTTTTAATTAGTAATATGCATTGTTAAGAACTTAATTTGGACAACTTTAAAGGTGATTTTCTCAGTATTTTGATTTTTTTGCATCCTCAGATTCCAGATTTTCAAATAGATGTATCTCGGCCAAATATTGTCCTATCCCAACAAACCATACATCAATAGAAAGTTTATTTACTGAGCTTTCATTTGATGTATACATCTCAGTTTTGTAAAATATTACCTTATGACTGGTTTTGTGGTCCAGGGTCACAAATGTAATGACAAGCATTTATCAACTGAAATATTCTTTACTCTCATTTCTATTGAAGCCTGTGTAGTGTATTTACAATTATTTGTATTTATTTGTAATTACAATTTGTAATATTGAAGTTGCTGTTTAGTGAATTTAAAATATATTTTAACTAGGGGTGGGCATAGATTAATTTTTTAAATCTAGATTAATCTAGATTAAATCTTGGAATTAATCTAGATTAATCTAGATTAAAATGGCTAATTTGAATTCTGCTGAAGGCATTCAGAATATGTGTGCTACCCAAATAATGACTAAAAGTCTTTGAGAATGGATCATAAAGCTCATAAAGCTGTTCTATGATAATTTGTTGATGAAAATAAATTATGTTCAATTAGATGTACTTGTGTTTACTAACTAACTAACAATGAAATTATTTTTTCTACCTATTAGATTGTGTTTTTTTTAACGTCAACACCTACCCAGCCCATTACATGTTACACCGTACTTTTATTTTGACAGGTTGCCATGAAGTTTCTGTGTCATACAGTATGATATGATGCTAGTTTTCTCAAATGAAACGGTAAAAGTGACACTCACAGCAGTTTGGGAGATTGAGTTTATCTGTTCATGTGAGATGCAAATGCCAAAAATTACCGGGAGCGTCACGTGTGTTTCAGTATGCGTGTAGTAAAAGCTCGTCTCCGCAATGCATACATACAGCTAGGCAAACGGAACATATCGGATTCATATTAAAACGGTATTTTTGCATTTCAGTTTTCACATAGTCCATATCGCGATTTGAATTAAGTGACAGACCAACATTTGATTTATGAATCCAAAAAACGACGAATTTACGTGGCATTTCGCTATAGTAGATTCGGTTTTTATGAATGGAGGACGACGCGATCCCGTCTGTGTTTTGGCGGAGGAGACTTAAACGCGTGACTATATTCTATAGTCTTCGGTATACATCCGCGTTAAACTATCAAGGTGAAAGTCATCATAGCTTGCGTAGTTTAGACCCAGCTCCAACCCAAATTTGAGAATAGATTAACGGCGATATTTTTTTTATCGCGCGATAAGAGTTTCACGTTAACGCAGCACGTTAACGCCGATAACGGCCCACCACTAATTTTAACTTTACATGTAATATTGAATAATGCTACATATAAAATTATAATCATAATTAACTTTAAATGTGCTTTAGTGTGGTAATCAACACATGAAAGTGTTGACAAAATGTTAATAAAACATGACCCTAGACCACAAAACCAGTCATAAGTAGCAACAATACACTGTATGGGTCAGAATTATAGATTTTTCTTTTATGCCAAACATCTTTAGGATTTTATGCAAAGATTATGTAAATTTTCTACCGTACATGTATCAAAACTTAATTTTTGATTAGTAATATGCATTGCTAAGAACTTCATTTGGACAACTTTAAAGGCGATTTTCGCAAT
>NW_027395113.1:0-10186 GCF_049309525.1 Garra rufa | reverse complement strand
TACATTTTTCTGATAAATAATCCTTAAAAAATAATGTTTTATTAACTTTCTTATTAGTAGTAGTACTATCATTAAATTTAGTGATATATTTCTGTTACAGTTTCTTCAAGTTAAACCAAACTTTTATTTTGACGGGTTGCTGTGAAGACCTTTAATTTAATTAATTATAATAAAAATTAATTAATTATTATTTTATTTATTTATTTCAAAAGACCTTTTTTCTAGTACATAAATTCTGGTAAATAATTCTTCTCATAAATATTCCTTTAAAAAATATGTTTTAATAACCTTTTTATTAGTAGTAGTACTATCATTAAATTAAGTAATATATTTCTGTCACAGTTTTAGTCTTAATTTATTATTATTTTATTTATTTATTTTGAAATACTTTATCTTTTTTCCTGGTACAAAAATTCTAGTAAACAATTTTTCTGGTAAATATTCCTTAAAAAATAATGTTTTTATAATACTTTTATAATTAGCAGTAGCACTAACATTGCATTAAGTAATATTTATGTCACGTTTTTTTCAAGTTAAACCAACCGTTTATTTTGACGGGTTGCTGTGAAGACCTTTAGTTTAATTAATTTTATTAAAAATTAATTTATTATTACTTTATTTATTTTAAAATACTTTTTTTCTGGTACATAAATTCTGGTAAATATTCATAATACTTTTAGAAGTTTTCATAATACTTTTATTATTAGTAATAGTATTTGTACAATCATTGCATTACGTAATATTTCTGTCACAGTTTCTTCAAGTTAAACCAAACTTTTATTTTGATGGGTTGCTGTGAAGACCTGTAGTTTAATTAAATATGTATAAAAATTATTTATTATTCTTTTATTTACATTTTTTAAAATCTTAAATATTTTTTTTTAAGACTATGTTGTATGTTTAATTTTTTTTTTTTTTTTTTTTTTTTTGTTACATAAATTCTAGTTAATAATTCCTCTGGTAAATATTCCTTAAAAAATAATGTTTTAATAAAAATTGTATTAGTAGTAATACTATCATTACAGTACGTAATATATTTCTGTCACAGTTTCTTTAAGTTAAACCAAACTTTTATTTTGACAGGCTGCTGTGAAGACTTTTAAGTTTCTGTTTGTATATGATACAACAATAGTTTTTCTCAAAAGAAACTGTAAAATGCTCATGAAGTGACTGTCAGAGCAGTTCTAGAGATTATGTTTGTGTTCATACACTCATATATCAAGGCATCAGAAGCTGTAAACACCGAAATTTGGCAAATTCTGTGACATTCCACATTTTCACAGAAATCCTAGTCTCATTGCATCAGGTGCCATGCAAAAGCAAGGCATCCCCCGCCGTAATAAATGCATCTCAATGTAGACCAGAAGTGACCGAGGCAGGAGGGAATGAGAAAAAAAAGATATGGACTGTTTACGCCAAAAGTAATCTATGTTTTGGCAGCAGCCCCAAAAGCGGTGGATTATTTCTTATTGTGACAAACCTGAGGTTGGTTTGTGGAGGTGAGGATTAAATTGATTTACAGTGAGCCTTTAACATCAGGGGGAAACACTGTATATCAGCCTTGACAGGTAAATCCCATCTTTGTGAAGCAGCGAGCAGGACAAGCAGAGTCCATTTGTCTGGCCGGTGACAGAAGCCAGGCCTCCGCTTCAGAAGCGTTAGAGGCAGGAGGAAGTCGTGTTTCAAAAGCAAGTTTTAATCTCATCTCTCACGCTCTCCCTCTTTTCAGAGCGAAACTGTCGTTACTATATTATTCGCCCGCTCCGCATGTCTTCGCAAGCCATTAAAAAGCAAATGTCTGCATCACTTGGGAAATCACAGCAGGCTCCGGTACACGCCGTTTGTCTTCTTAGATGAACACGCCGCAGTCACGCCTCTTCCCGCAGGGCATTAACATCCAGAGTTCTGCATTTCTGTACTGCACAACACAATTAGCATCATGGAACGGCATGAAACTTACTTTTATGTAAGGATACTCTTGCAACAGTAGATTTGATCTGCTTTAGCAGCATTATTTTTTTTAAATCCCAGAGTGATCAGAAACAAAATAGTGAATTTTAATCAATATAATGCACAGTACAGTTTAATGGCCTGTGAGATATATTCATAGTGGTATGTTTTCTCAGTTCACTATCAGTGGTCCATATACCCTTTGAAGACATTGACTTTTATGAATTTTCTATGCAAATTCCCCTTCAGTCACTAATTTTATCCTTTAAAACTCATCTTTGACAAGGTTTCTACAGGATGTATGAGGGTAAATGTAATACTTTACAAGACTATTTTTAAACAAAATAAAGAAACTTAAAGGAATAAATAGAATGCAACACAATACGTCAATATGTTCTCTAAATGTAATACTGTTGTATAAGCAAAATGTTTAAAGTTTAAAATGACAACTTTCTAAATATTTCCTGAAAACAATATATCTAAATTCAGTTATTTCTACTAAGAATTAGAAAAAAAAAAGAGTAAAAGTAAAAAAAAAAAAAAAAAATTGAAATTAAATAATTAAAAAAAAAAAAAAAAAATTTAATTACATGCACACACATGAATTAAATAATGAAAATTTGATAAAGTTGATAATTTTTTTTACAAAATTTAATATTTATTTTAAATTATTTTATATTTGTATTATTTTAAAACAAATAAAATGCTGTATGGTAAAAAATAAAAACACAAATAAATTTAAAATACAAGTTATTAAAATTCAGTTATTACTACTAAAAATTGAATAAACACACACACACACACACACATTTATAAAATAAATAATATACAAATAAGTGGATAATTATTTACAGAATTTTATATAATTTATTTTACTTTTTTTTTTATAAAATAAAATAAAATAAAATGTGTTAAAAAAAATTAAAATTCTGGCTAGTCAAAAAACAATATACCTGAATTCAGTTATTGCTACTAAAAATGTAATTAATATATATATATATATATATATATATATATATATATATATATATACATATACACATACACACACACACACACACACACACACACACACACACACACACACATATATGAAATTAATAATATACCAATAAGTTCAAAATAAAATTAAATAAAATAAAATAAAAAGATTCTAATCAGCATCAGGGGTTTGGTGTTGTGGACTTTCGCTCCGCCTCCCTCACATCCCTGCACCAGTAGGAAAGTCCACAACACCAAACCCCTGACGCTGATTGGTTGGAACACTGTTTGTTTATCTGTGGAAAGGTTGGTAGTGCCGATTGTTTTTTTGGCATATCTCGGACCCTAGGCTGACCAGAGAGACGCGTTTTTTTCACAGACAATTTATGGGGCAAGCAGCGAGCGGATCGTGAAGAGAGGTCAGCTGAAATTGACACTTTATGTTTTAGGCTAGAAATCGCTGATACAACCTTTAATGTACCTCATCTATTTAAGGATGTTTAAATGTTTGTATTGGAAAACAAAAGAAAAATACTGAGGAAGATATTAATTATTGCAGTGCAGGCATCATTTAATGCCACGACTTTATGAATTTAAGACTTCCTGCTCTGATAAGACCGTTTAAGGCCTTAAACTGGGATAGTTTATCTATCATTCATATCAAAGATATTTTGGATGAAAGCTTTCTGACCCTGCATAGACAGCAACACAACTGACGAATTACGCTTTTTTAAGTCCTTTTAGGACCTGCAGAAACTATGAATAATCAAAATTATGTATTAACATATTTTTTCCTGTGATATAATTTCTTCATGCCTTATAATGTATACTCTTATCTCATTCAATATATGTGGATTCATGAATATGCAAATTAGTCCCGCCTACCAATCAATCACACCAGCTAGGACCTGCTCCACTTTCACACGGTTAACTGAAGTAGGAAACACTACCCAATGGCATGCGGCAATATTGGATTAAATCAGCCATTTATGTTTGATCCAGAAACTGAATCTGAAAAATAAGAGGAAAAGCGAATAATATAGGGCCGCCTACAAGACTATGCATCAGAATAGTAAGGGGGAGGGGAAAAGTGAAAAAAAACAATGGAACAGTAGCAAAGTGCAATGGAAAAAATGGTTTTGTGTGAACCAGCCCTAAAAGGATTTGGAACCAGGGTTGTGCAACATTACAAAAATGTGTTTCATTATTGCATTACTTCTATTAAAAAGGCAAAAAGTGGGTTAAAATTATACACTACCATATAAACGAATTAAAACTACCTGAAAATTCAGTTTTGCATTTTAAAATATATGCATTACTGCCTTTTTTTACACCCTTTGATTACAGCCGAAGATTTCTAGTAAAGAAAGAAATGAATTTGTGTTCTGGGTGGTTAAATGTTACCATAAACATTGACGCCATATTCTGTCTGACTGGGTGGGCCAAACAGTAACAGATCAGTAAACTTCTCCTCAGATAATCAAAAACAGTCATGCTGGACTGGATATTTGGACTGCAAGTCCAGCCATGGAACATGACGGCTAGAAAAACCTGAATCAGACTGCATTCATAGCCTAGGGGTGGCAGTTCAGGCCAGAGAACAGGACAACAGGCTTTTGTTTGGCACAGTCCTGCTGTAGAACACAAGATATTAGAGTTTACATCTCATGTCTCTAGAGGGGCAAACTGAGACGTCTTGAGTAGCCCACAGACTGGTGAACTAATGGAGCAGTGATTTCACTTCTGATCTTCAGTGACATGTTTGTTTAAGAGGAGAAATAGAAAAAGACTGGGGAAGGAGGGAGGAATGACACTTGAGAGCTTGCTTTCTTACGGTAGGCCAAAATCAGATCTTGCAACTATAGTAAGTTCACCTAAAAATGAAACTTCTGTCATTAATTACTCGCCATCATGTCGTTCCAAACCTGTAAGACCTTCGTTCATCTTCAGAACACAAATAAAGATATTTTTGATTTTATTTTTGATGAACAAAAAAGTAGTAAGGACATTGATAAAATCAGTGGTTCAACCATAATTTATGAAGCAATGAGAATAATAGACTTTATTCAAAAATTTATTCTCTTCCATGTCAGTCTTTACTGGGCGTCATGAGAGTACAAGACTCAGGGTCAGAAAGCTCTCAGATTTCATTAAAAAAAAAAGCATTAAATTGATCAAAAGTGACAGTAAAGACATTTATAATATAACAAGAGATTTCTATTTCAAATAAATGCTGTTCTTCTGAACTTTCAATTCATAGAAGAAACCTTAAAAATGTATTGTGGTTTCCAGAAAAATATTAAGGATGTGACACATTAGACTGGAGTAATGATGCTAAAAATTCAGCTTTGCGTCACAGGAATAAATTACATTTTAAAATATATTGACATAGAAATAGTTATTTTAGTTGTAATACTATGACAGTTTTTAACTAAATGGCTTGGTGAGTAATGGAAATGAGAGTGTTAATGGTTTGAAGTTTACAGCTAAGGACAGCCAAAGGAAAGTGCACAGTGGTCTCTGGATCAAGGCTGTTGGGTTATGTGTCCCGGTCAGGAGGAAGTTCAAATGAGGACAGTGGCTTTGGTGAGTCAGGGCGGTCACGGGTTGTTAGGCGGTCAAGTTTAGTCCGTAAGGAGTCATACAAAGGGAAAAGCCATTAGGGTTTTCCTCCTCTGCATAATCATCTAACTGGGACTGGGACTAGCACTCAATGATTCCATCGTATTCACGTGCGAGTTATCGTCATTCTCACACCTGTTAGTTGTGTTCACATGTTGTGCTGCTATCCAAGGTGCTGAACAGTGTGCAATATAGGCGTAGAAGGCATGACTTCACGTTATGCCATTACCACACACACACACACTCACACACACACACACACACACACACACACACACAGGTTTACATGTTTTATGGGGACATTCCATAGGCGTAATGGTTTTTATACTGTACAAACCGTATTTTCTATGGCCCTACACCTACCCTACACCTAAACCTAGCCCTCACAGGAGATTGTGCAAACTCTTTACTTCCTCAAAAAAACTCATTGTGCATGATTTATAAGCCTGTTTCCTCATGGGGACCTGAGAAATGTCCCCACAAGGTCAAAATTTACTGGTATTCCTATCCTTGTGGGGACATTTGGTCCCCACAACGTGATGAATACCAGGTACACACACACACACACACACACACACACACACACAATTAAACAAGACACAAAAACAACCCAGGAAATTGCGGACGGAATCACATAATTCAGTCGTAAAAATGGAATTTACTGTACAACACTTAGTGTCACAGAATTTGCCAAATTTTGGATAAATACATCCTAATTAAAAAGTACACTTAAATCAAAATGCAATATAGACTAGTGTCTGTAAATATCGCAAAAATACTGTTTTAATATCAATCCTGCATGTTCTGCGCGTCTCTGTGTGAATGAATGAATAGCACAGATGCTATCATATACAAACAAAAACTTAAAGGTCTTCACAGCAACTAGTCAAAATAAAAGTTCAGTTTAACTTGAAAAAACAGTGACAGAAATATATTACTTAATGCAGTGATAGTACTATTACCACTATTACCAGTCGTTCCAAAAGTAATTCATTAATTATTTTTTTTAATATAAAATCAATTAATTAGACATACCTTTGATTATTAAAATTAAATGAAACCATTAAAATGGCATTCAGAAAATTAATGGAAAAATAATAATAATAATAATTTGAGGTGAAAAAATAAAACTATTTCAAAGGGCCTTAAAATGTCATTTTTGTATTGTAATGTACAAATTGCTGTTAGATTGCGTAAGTTTCATGATTTCATTTACCTAGACATGCTTTTTTAATCTTTTTTTGATGTTAAATAATATAAAATTTTTATTACTAATTCTATACTACAAAATAAAATTAAAATAAAAAAATGTATATAATAATAAATCAAATCAGGTGTTTATAAATAAAACTTTGGTTTAACTTGAAGAAACTGTGACAGAAATATATAACTTAATGTAATTATAGTACTACTACTACTACTACTACTACTACTACTATTAATTTAATACAATTATAAAACATTATTTTTTAATAACATTTACCTGAAAAATTATTTGCCAGAATTTATTTGTCAGAAAAATGTAAATACACAACACAGTCCTCCTGAAAATAATTAAATAAATAAATACATTTGATAAAATCAATTAATTAGACATGCTTTTGATTATTAATATTTAACAAAGTAATGGAAAACAGACTTTGAAAAATGTTGTTAAATTAAGTATCATAATTTCAAATTTTAAATAATTAGACAATTTGTTTTTTAATTTAACCATTAAAATAGTCTAGAAAAAAGTAAATGGAAAAACTTAATCCAGGAAAACAGAAGAAAAACAAATCGGAATTTGGGGAAAAAATAAAACAAATTTCAAGGTCCTAAATTCAGTATGGTTAATTACAAACAAATATATAATAAATAATCTGTTAAATAACAAAAAAAATTGATTATTAATACTATACTACAAAATAAAAAGCAAATAAAAATTTTATATAATAATTTAATGAAACCCTTGATAAGGAATCCAGAAAGTTAATGGAAAACAGACTTATGAATAAAACCGAATTTGAGAAAAAAAAAAATTGACAAAGACTATTTCATGAGGCCTTCAAATTTTAATTTTGGCATTGTAATGTAAACATTGCTGTTAAATTGTGTAAGTTTCATGATTTCAATTAATTAGACATGCTTTTCGATTATGTTTTTTAATTTAAAAGTCTTAAAAAAAAAAAAAAAAAATTTATCAGAAAAATCTGAAAGATCCAGAAAAATTATAAAAAAAAAAAATAAAAAAAAAGAATTTCAGAAAATAATAATAATAATAATAATAATAATAATAATAATAATAATAATAATAATAATAATAATAAAACGGAATTTGGGAAAAAAATAAAACAAATTTCATATGGCCCTAAATTCAGAATGGTTATTTATAAACAAACATATAATAATTTGTTAATATAAAAATTGGATTAATAATACTATACTACAAAATATAAAGCAAATAAAAAAAGTATTATAATACTTTTAATATAATAACTTAAAACCGTTTTAAAACCCAGTGTGAGACAATGAAAAAGAACAAGTCATGAATCAACGACTAAAAATGGCAATTTAATGACTTCCAGAGCCTGACAATTAATTACTCGTCTGCCACAACAATGTCTTTAAATTATCTTCATTTCAGCTTTTCTCAGAATACTGACATGCCATTACTTACAGTTATTTTACTGAATGAATCAGCATGTATTTTATTAAGATTAATCTTTATTCAATTGACTGACAGCCCTTGTGTATTTATTCCCAGAAAGCTTGTTTTGTGCCAACTGACCGTGTTGATGGCGGCTGTTGGAGAAAATACAGCGTTTTCTGATGAAGTTGGTTCAAGAATAGCCACCCCTCTGCCATTTGAAATGATCAGGGCTCTCGTCCATCCATCAGCTGTCGGCTGCACGCTCAGATAAGAGCCAATCAATCTCCTCTCCCACACACCTGTCTTTCTCTCTAATCACATCTCGTTCCATAGGTCTCTCTCTCCAACTCTCTGATAAAGAACAGCTATGATATGATAGCCCAACCCTCAGCCGAGCCGGATAAACTGTCAGGACTGATACATACAACCAGAACAAAACCCTAGCGCCATCACGTTGGGTCTTGTTTACTAATTGCGCAAGCAATTTGCTCTTAGTTGTTTATGTTTAATAATTTAGCCTTAACAAATTTAATGTTTCAAAGCCAGAAGGGTTCAAATCTTGCTTCTAATAAAGGGTCCTATGATTTTAGTGATGTGAAAAATGTGAATGGAATCACTAAATCCAGTCATAAAAATGGAATTTGCTGAATTTTCTCAATTTTAGATGAATGAATCAAAAGTAGGTCAGTACACTTAAATGAAAATGTGATAAGGACTAGTGTCTGTGAATATTACGCCACAAAAACACTTGAAATATGAATTCTGCACATTCTGCAAGTCTCTTTATGAATGAATGGCACAGATGTGCGGTTTTGTTTACTGCACACATGAATACATAATCTCTAGAACTGCTCTGAGTCACTTAATGAGCATTTTACCATTTTCTTTAAAAAAAAAAAAAACTATTGTCATATCATATACAAACAGCAACCCATCAAAAAAAAGTTTGGTTTAACATGAAGAAATTGTGACAGAAATATTTTACTTCATGTAATGATAGAACTATTACTACTAATACAATTATTAAAACATTATTTTTAAAGGAATATTTACCAAAAAAAAAAAAAAATTTAGCAGAATTAACTTGCCAGAACAATGTAAATACACAGCAGTCTTTATTTAAAATAAATAAATAAATATATTTTTTTTTATAAAATCAATTAATTAGACATGCTTTTGATTATTAAAATTTAAATGAAACCATTAAAATAGAATTCAGAAAATTAATGGAAAACAGAATTTGGTAAAATAAAATAAAAATAAATAAAAAAGTTAATTTTGTGTTTAAAAAAACTGGTAAACTGTATAAATTTCATGATTTAAATTAATTAGACAGGCTTTTTGATTATTTTTTGTTTTGTTATTTAACCATATAAACAGAGTCCAGAAAAATTATAACAGAAAAAAATGAATCCAGAAAAATTAAAATGAAAAAAAAAAAAATGGAATTTGGAAAAAAAAAAAAAAAAAAATCTGAGAATATATAAAACAAATAAAATTCAGTATGGTTGATTACAAAAATATACACAATAAATAATATGTTAAATAATTACAGTTTAAAAAAAAAAAATCTAATTATTTTTACCTTTTACCTAAAATGTGATTTTTATTTACCTGAATTTATTTAACAGAAAAATGTAAATACACAACACAGCATTTCTGAATTAAAAAATAAAAAATAAAATAAAATAAATAAATGTTTAAAAAAATAATAATAATTAGAGATGTTTTGATTATTAAAATTTAATTACAATGGAATCCAGCAAATTTATGGAAAACACAGAATTTGGAAAAAATAAAACCGAATTTGAGAAAAAAATTCAAATAAAATGCATTTCATTGAGCCCAAAAAATGTCATTTTTGTTAAACTTGTAATAAATCACTGTTAAATTGTGTAAGTTTCATAATTTCAATTAAGTAGACATGCTTTTTGATTAATATATTTAAATGTAACCATTAAGAAAAAAATAAAGTCAAGAAAAAATAAAATTGTGGGGGGG
>NW_027395112.1:0-10196 GCF_049309525.1 Garra rufa | reverse complement strand
GGGCAAATTTCTACCCTGAACTTTATTTAGATCCTGGTTCCTGTGGTGGAAACACACCGAGTACCGCCCCAAAGTTCCTAGTTCCTGGGGAAAGTTCCTGCGGTGGAAACAGGCTTTATGTTCTGACTAACCCACTGAAACTAACAATTGTATTTGGTTTGATGAAACTCTAAACTGAATTTCAGGAGAAGCATGTTCATCTAATCCTATACAAAGGAATATAACTCACTGCAGTTAAAATGGTATCCTCCACTATTTCTATTCATTTCTATTACTCATTGGGGTCCACAAGACCACTAGTTCTCTATAGTAGTCTCATACAATGTTTCTTCTCAGTCCTTAAGACTTTGTTTACTTTTAGGTTTAAATTAGATTTTCAATCCCAGAGTTTCTACGCAGTCTCAGAATTTTGGATCCCACTTTATATTTGATATGATATTAACTTAATTAAATAGTCTGGAGGGGATTTAGAGCTTGAGTTGACTCTCAAGCCCTTCATCACAGACGGCAAGCCAAATATGTTTACCTTCATCTATCTCAAGGATTATATGAACGTGTGAACCCGTGAATTGCATGTTAACAGCCGTTCTCACCTTACACTAACAAAAAAGAGATAAATCTGTGATTGTGTGCTTTCTCTTATACCTAAATTATCATACCTGATTAATCCACAGCACTAATCAAGACGCTTGTTGATGAATCAGCTGTGACCATTACGGGATAAAGCAGTCTCCCTGCAGAGCATTTGCAAAACACCAGATTAACACACTGTCGGATCATCTGTCACAGTATCACCCTTGCTCTGTTCCAGAACCTAGTGTGCAGCCTACGGAAGCAGCATTTTAAGGCATCATTTCACTCTCTATGAGATGTTCCAAAAGGTTGGCATCTTAATTTGTGCTGCCTCGTAAAGGCCAAATTTTAAAGCAGCATGCTAACCTTAAAGGGATAGTTCAGCCAAAAAAAAAAAAAAATTCTGTCATTAGTTACTCACCCTCATGTCGTTCCAAACCAGTAAGACCTTCATTCATTTTCGGAACACAAATTAAGATATTTTTGATGAAATCTGAGAGCTTTCTCGCCCTGTGTAGACAGCAACGCAACTATCATGTTCAAGGCCCAGAAAGGTAGTAAGGACATTGATAAAATAGTCATGTTACATCAGTGGATCAACTATATTGTTATGAAGCTACGAGAATACTTTTTATGCACAAAGATAACCACTTTATTCAACAATTTCTTGAGTCTATTACATGAGTTCACAAGAGTATCAAGACACATGCGTGTGGTGCCGCTAATGCAGGAGTCAGCAATCTGACTAATTGCCTAATTTTCACACAATTACTTACAGAATATTATATTATGGTTTCAATTTAAACATCCTGTCCGTCACATATACAGCTTCATATGTGTGAGTTTTCTAATTCAGTAGGTTTGCTCGATAGCCCACCCGATACGACATTGCACTTTAGTAATGAAGAGGTTCGATACAAACGCCGTGAAAATATGTTCAGCCCAAATCTGCATAAAAAAGTAAAAATAGCATGGCTGCATCAACAAATTCATTTTTATATCAGCTTTACATTTGTTAACACCGTTAGGTTTAGGGTTGGGTTTGGTGTAGGGGATATTTCCAGGGTTGCCAGGTTTTCACAACAAAACCCGCGCAATTGCTACTCAAAACTAGCCCAATCACATTTCGAGGGAGGTTCCCCGGTAAAAATTGCATTCCAGGGGGTAAAATACATGTTTTGTGGTGGGGTTCCTCTGGTAAAATTAGCATTCTAGGGTTTAAATATTACGTTATTGGGGTCGCTTCAACACGCGAACATGAAAAACAACCTGCGGCAACAAAAAAGTCAAAAAAGGGTCAAAAAGCTGTTGGATTTCATCAAAAATATTTTAATTTATGCCCTGAGGATGAACAAAGGTCTTACGGGTTTGGAACGACATGAGGGTGAGTAATTAATAACCCTTAACTCTATAACTAAGTAAAATCTCTCATTTTGAGCGCATTTGTGTGGCATTGCCCACATAAAGTGTTCTAAATGGGTTATTCAAGTTGAAAATACGACGACAATGCACTATGTTTTGGAATAGGGCTCCTGTGACTTCCCTGAAGCACTTTCGACTTTATCATCTTTTTTAATATCTGCATGAATGCGCTGCTCTTGGATCAGCTCTTTTTTTGCCATTTCCTGTGCTCCTGTTGTTTCTCTTTATGCTAACACAAATTCTTATCTCTGATCATGCAAACTAAA
This sequence comes from Garra rufa, assembly GCF_049309525.1. Classification (NCBI taxonomy): domain Eukaryota; kingdom Metazoa; phylum Chordata; class Actinopteri; order Cypriniformes; family Cyprinidae; genus Garra; species Garra rufa. Next base: position 7,935 of record NW_027395112.1, on the reverse strand, counting down.
ATAAGTGCTTGTATCACCCGCTGGTCTCTCTCACATTCAGATTAGCAGGGAAACTTCGTTCTTACCGAGCAACTGCGTGCAACTGACATCACCGGCGCAATAATTGCACGGCTGCTATTCATGTAAAAGACTTCTTAACACCTGCACAAATGCCAAGAAAAAGTACGCCCCGCCCCATCTCGAAGTAACATGTTGTTCATCGCAGGATGTTGAGGGCAACTGGTGTTCTCACAGTCGCTTATTTTTTAATGTCGACGCAATCTGGCCAATTAAATGAACCTACCTGTTTCCTCTCACCTCGCATCGAGAGTTCTGTGGTGCTTATTATCGTGCCAAAGATTTATAATGATGAAACTGTGGTAATAGCTATTTTCAGCCCATTGCAAGTGCTTTTTTTCTGCATCACTGGCAGAATAGCGTCTATGTGTATGAGAAGGAAAGATACAGACGGTAAAGTACAGCAGCTGTCACTGTGCCATCAACGGTTGCGAAGTAAAACCATTGAAGGAAAATATATATTTCTGAGGCAGGCTATAAAATGTCTCTCTGAGCTGCTCTATAGGGAGCTGGGGGCTGGAGCCACAGACTCCAGAATGGAGATAATATAACTGGATATGTGACTGGATGGGTTATAGGAGCAAAGCATCCAGCATTATAGACATAAATGGCTATGCGTCATGGTGCAGACACATTTGGCTGTTGTGCTTCGCCTGACATTTGTAATGGCTTCGAGACTGTTTGTTTAGACTACGCTGGGATCAGAGAGAGAAAAACAGCAGCCTTAACGCATTTCCTTCCCATCAGCCTGCGGATTACCCGACCGCCATTAGAGTCGATTGCAATGGCGTAAACAGAACTTCATAAGATGGAGATCAAATGTACGCTGCTATCGAGTTGATTTCGCCCATTTCTGTGCATCACAAAACACAGCTGCCACGAAAGCTCCTGACAGTCACGCTTCTGCCTGAACTATGCAGGGAAGTGTCCGTGGAGCTGACACAGATGAAAGCTAAGCTTTGGCTGTTAGGGGCTTCAACCAAGCTGAATCACACTAGCCCATCGTACGGCGGTGGCATCTGCTGCGAGAGGCTTTTGAGCGCCGCTGCTGATGGGGACGTTGATAACCGAGCTCTCAATCACTTCCAACACCATTCCTCCAACAGTACCTGTCACCTGCAATAAAACTAGGCTTTGGGGTAACAAACTCAGACATAATGTGATCAATTCGGTGGGCAAACAAAGTCGCTTGCCTTATCGAAATGGCTGCCAACTCGACAGCCGTCTGCTTGTAATCCAAGGATGCGATGCACAAAGGCTGACAGCTCGCACATACGTGCATGCTCGCACCTGCACACATGTCGCCTTCATGAACTCATGAATGAAAGCCATCTAGATGCATGTTATTAAATGTACACACTGCAATCTATGATGCAGCAAAACTCACTTTGCATATTTAATCTAACTAAAGGGCAGCGGTTTTTAATAATATATGAGCTATGTCCCTATAATGGCGAGGGGACAAAACAATCAATTTTCTTTATGAAAGAAGGATGAAAATTTGTCAAATTTATCCCTGTCATTATTGAGAAGAGGGAGCACAAACTGGCAAGGGTAATTATAGATGTTTTTTGGAGGGAAGTAACGTAAGGTTTAATAAAATGAAAATTTTGTCTCTATTTTGGCTGTGAACATCAGGGAAATACAAGGGGTTGTGCTCACAGAGCTGAGGCATTGTGCAGTTTTTGGGGCTGGAATGAGAGAGACAAATGAACAGAAGAGAGGAAAAAATAGAAGAAATATCTGCAGGGCCCTCGAGGGAGTAGAGAGAGATGAAAAAATGACAGATGGACAAGCACTTTCTTTAAAGCTATTAGAGTGGGCCACAGCCATGCAGTGAGTAAATGTCAGAGAGGAGTTTGATGAAGATAAGCTGAGGGAAGATTTACACAGCTAGTTGAATAGGGAAGGAACCAATGTCCACTTCTCATCACTGAACCCTCTCACTATATATCTCAGCTTTCCGTATCTATATCTGACTCGGCCAAATTACGTATCTCGCAATCTTGCCTCGATCTCCCCGACTGGCTACATGCAAGGAGACCATAGGGACTGGTGAGATAAAAATAGATCTAGACAAAAAATGTTATGCTAATGGTTCCTGGTGTAGCACAGTAAAACAGGTTTGTACTGTCAGGGTAGCAGCAGGGAAGAGAATGAGTACCTGAGGACTTGGAAGCGACAGCAATGATCAATCAAGGGAAATACACTAATTGTGTGACTTTGTCAATTAGAAACATTTAATTTTTAATTCCACAATGGGTTGCATTGACAATTTGGGCAGTGCTTTGATTGGTTTTAAAGTGGAACTCACTATGCAGAATAAAAGACATTAAAAGTTACAGTAAAAGCAGTTTCAAAATCGATTTGCATTTGATTTAAACCTAACCCATCTTAAATCTCAGTGCTGAACCGCTATTGATGATGCATAACTTGTCTCTACGTGTGCCTGGTGGCACTTATTATATAATGCATTCCTCATACCTGCTTGTCTCAAAATAAATAGCCTTCGGAGAGCAGCTCGTATACTTTGCATCTCTTGCAATACAGACAAAAGCAACAAACACATAAATAAAACAGTGACTGGTAAAGTTCTATGCTGTTTTAACCTAGTATAAAACCAAATGTAACAACTATTATCTGTTTTCTGACAGGCAAGTTTTGCTGAACTATACACAGATTTAGAGAAAATTCAGTCTTAGAAAATTCAATCCAAAATCTTGGTAGTTTGTAGGGCACAAACAGTACTTAGGGACTTTCAGTCTAGGGCAGCGACAGCACTCGACACTCTCTTTGGAGACACACAAGAAGCGTTTTTGCATTCAAAAAACATCTTGAAGGAGCTCAACTGATGGAGTGGAGTGCAACAGAATGCAGGGGTCTTTAAAAGCTGAACTATTTTTAACTTGATAGACAGTCCTAAAAACATGGGGTATGGTACAAGATGCTACACTGTCAGAAAAACAACAGATGACAACAGCTTGTCACTGGGGCAGTACACTTAAAGAGACAACTGTGTACCTTGTCTACCCCTAAAAGGTGCATATTAGCATGGTAGAATGCTACTCTAGCATACACTGTATAAAAAAAAAAAAAAAAAAGCAACTACATATTTTAGTGTACTAAGATGTTCCTTTTAGGGGTAGACAAGTTATAGAGTTGGCACTGTTATTACTATGAACCTTTTATAGGTAAATAGGTACAAAGATGTAAACAGTAGAGCAGACATCACCTGCTGTATCGCCCTAAGTACAATAGCCAAGCGGTCAAATTGACCATAATTCACAGTGGCAGCTGCAGTGAAGGCATCAGTTAGATGTTCAGACAGTACTAAATAGTATTTGCTAGGTGCAGCAGGTCTAAAACTATAATTTCTAGACCGAACGGTGGTTATTGTACCGTCTGAGTTTAGTATCTGTCTTAGACCGCATTTAAAGGTCAGGATTCGGGCAGTGGAGAGAACTGGAAGACTGCTGGCATTTAGGAACAAAACAGTGATGTTGGTAGAGCGTTGCGGGACAGGACTAGAAAGTAGAGTGCGCTGATGGGCTGACCCTGCGCGTGCCTGGCTCTCCATGCGCTCCCTGGCCTCCTGCTGCAAGCAGGATTGATGAGAGTGGTCTGGCCACCAGACACCGGGCCAGATTACAAACACGGCGCTTTGTCTTTGTACACCACAGCTTCTTAGAGCATGGAGGCCCCACATTAATTGGTAGCAGTCCCCCCGTAGAGAGAGTCCCCAGCTGTGTGGTTCACTTTCACTTCTTTCGTTCACAGACTCCGAGCACAACAGTGTACGAGTATCAGAGGGAGGCAGTGTAATTGTGTGAGTGTACATGTATATGTGTGTGGAGATGCACTGCATGCTACTTCTGCATTGTTAACAAGATATGGTGAAATCTCACACAGGGAACAGTGACTTGAAGAGAAAAAAGGCTTGAAGGTGCTGTCACTGGCAAGTAATTTAAATGCCAAATGTAAAATGTTCATACTAACTGACAGATATCACTAAAATCAGTGTTTTGAGAAATAACACCTGTCTTTTTAACAACCCTAGGCTCTTAAATGGATGCTTCAACTAAACATAAAAATGCTGTCGTCATTTACATCACTCTAATGTCGTTCCAACCCTGAATTACTTTCTTTCTTCTGTGGCACATAAAAGAAGATTTTTTTTTTAATAGTTTTGAAATGACACAAGAGTGAGTAAATGGTGACATTTTCTTTTTTTGGGTGAACTATCCTTTTATCAGTATGGGGAGTCCAACGTTTTTAAGCAGTCAAAAAATTTTGAGCTACTTTTTCTGTCAATCATTTTGCATGTTTGATCTTCCTATGATTAGGGGTTTGAAGCATGGGTCTAGCTTAAGAAATCACACTAATTCTGGCTAAGAAGTTTACCATTTACCACAAACTTACTATTGTTTTAATGCAGTAACCATATATGGTATATTAATCCAACACTAAAACATTCTTACTGTAGTAACATCATGGTTAATTTTCTGAGGCAGCCTTATGCTACTTTCCAGACAACTCAGAATTCAGATTTTTTCCTTCTACTACGTTGGAAATAATGTTTAAAATGCCGCTCGGACATCTGACCTGTGAATTCAACCCCCGACTTCAGCAAGTCATTTGAAACAACTGTTTCCATCAAGCACAGTGTGACTGTGGAGCTACCTTGTGTCAAATTTAAAAACCTTACACATTAAGTTTATAAAATGATACCTTCATTTTTGCTTTGCATCAGCTGTATTCAAAACGGAAGCATTTTATGTAAATTTTCTTCTGTTTTTACCTTAATTGAGACAAAAACACGAAATTCTCTCATTGTGTAGTTCATCATGAGGTCAATATGTTAAAGGGTACATCGGATTTTCCACAAGTTGCTATGGTTCTTTAGGGTCTTTATGAATTGTCTGCAACATGCTTCCTCAATAGTCGTGTAAAACAACACCCTTTTTTTCCTTGTCAAAAACAGCTCTGTTTACAGCAACCTATTTCAGTGCAGCTCTGCTCTCCCCGCCCCTGTCTTGTGTTTTTTGTGTATTTGGTGACTTAGTACTATAGTAAAACCATGGGTAATTTTCGTAAGGGGTTGCTAAGTCTCATAAAAGGTTGGCAGGCAAAGTTATTCGAATATCCTGAAGGACAGAATATTTATCAAAATACATAAGCATAAGAAAAAGAAGTTCTTGTCCTTTCTTATTTTTAAAGGAAAAAAAATCCCTCTGGCTTCACCCACAGTGAGGCACTTACAATGAAAGTGAATGGAGCCAATTTGTAACAAATGAACCCACTATTTTAATAGTTCAGCCACAAGATGTAAACAATATGTGTGACTTGTTAATTTTATTGTGGAAAAAATTGCTTACTAATCTTTTCTGTGTGAATTTATATTCATTGCCATGACAATGTAACACTGACCATATAAAAGGACTAGAACAAATTAATTTCGTTAAGTTCAAATAATAGAAGAATAAATGCAAGTGCTTTCATTCAAATAATACATTTCATATTTTTGCTTTTAAATCCTTAGAAATAGTTCCTTTCAGTTCCATTGTAACTGGCTTTTTCTCTTTCCCACTGGGGGCAAGTCAGACTTTTGTGGTAATCAACATTATATCATAAATGCTGTCAATTGAGCTCAATTTGCATTGAATTCAAAATATTCTTTCAGCAATCACAGGGCAACAGAAAGACAGCGCTTAGAGTCAGAGGTTTGAGACGGATTGTGCTGCTTCATTTAGAGTCAGAGCTAGACTCAGCACAGACTAGTCAGCTGTGGAAATCATAGATGTGCCAGAGCAGCAAGTGCTCTCTGAGGTTCAGGGACAAAACGCACCTTGATGCTCTCTAGCCACAGTGGTTCTTGCATTCCTCTCTTTGAGCGCCATCCAGGGAGCCTAGAGAAGGAAAATCGCCTTTGAGCGAGAGTTCTCAGCAGGAACCCGTCTGTGTGCGTGTACGTATGTGGACTCTAGAGAGGCCCGGCACGTTTATTATGCTAAATGTGATTCTTGAATCACAGAGAACGGCTGCTAATGAAGCACACGGGGTGCCTGGGCTATAGTAGGGCGAGCCTGCTGTTTATTAGTGGAGTTGCAACTTCTCTCTGTCTCTCTAGCTGATTATATTAATTAGTTTGTGCTTTGAAAAGACGAGTATATGGACTTAATCCATGCTTTTATACAGACACTTGCTCTGGGGCGGATTAGGACGAGACCAAGTGAAAGCAAGGTATAGAAATAAGCATAAATGAAACAGAATATATTGATTATCAACAACTAGGATGGCTACAGAGGCGGTATGCAAAACAAGACTAAATGTGAAGACGAGAGTGAGAAAGAGGCGAGGCAGAGGAGGAAAGAGAGGAAGAGAGAGAGGTTGACCCAGTTTGCAGACACCATGCTGAGCTCCCAGCCAACCCTGCAATAAATAACCGGCTGCAGGCTGGCAGAGTCTAACAGCTGCTTGGTGGCTGTCTGTTCCTCCAGTGTCTCCTTTCGTCCCCTACCGCACCTGCCCTCCCCCCTCACCTGCAGAGCGCGCATGTGTGTAGTCATGTGGTGGTCTGTGCGTCGATAGTGATGCTTCGTCACCCTGCTTTAGACTGATTAGGACGTAACCAGGAGACAGGGATGTTCATGGGACATTATCTGTATTTTTTGTTCTGAAAGTGAACTACTCCTTTAACACACTGCTAAATACAAAATATGTAAGAATGAGTGCTTAAAGTAGTAGTTATTATTATAATAAAAAAAAGTGGAGTGACGCTATAACTCTAATGCTCCATGAAAACCTGGCAACCCTGGTAAGGATGCAGTAAATTGAGTGATAATCAAGATTGCTACATTGTTAAAAATAAATAATGTTGTGAACACCTGGCAACCATGGCAAGGATGCACACACACACACACACACACACACACACACACACACACACACATATACATACACACACACACACACACACACACACACACACACACACACACATACACACACATATATATATATATATATATATATATATATATATATATATATATATATATATATAAAATAAATTCTGTTATTTAGAACATTCCTCTTGAACATTACAGAATCCTAGAAAATGCATGATAATTTCCACAAAAATATTGAGCAGCAAAACTGAACTGTACTATTTATAGGATATATTTTCTGAAAGGTCATGTGACACTGAAGACTGGAGTAATGGCTGCAAAAATATTCAGCTTTGCCATCATAGGGATAAATTACATTGAAATGTATTAAATTGTAATATTTTAGAATACTGTTTTTATTCGGTTTTTAATAAAATAAATGTGGCCTTGGTAGGCATAAGAGATATTTTCAAAAAAAATATTACAGACCCCACAATATTTAGAAAATGTAAAAAATCTATTAAATTATTATTATGTTTTATTATTTGCAGTAGTGGTAATAAGTTATTATATTAAGAAACATAAAATGTATTATACAAATACAGGGTTGCCAGGTCTGTGTAACAAAACCAGCCCAATTGCAACTCAAAAACTAGCATAATCACGACCCCCAATTGCATTCCGGGTGGTTCTTCTTGGTAAAAGTCACATATTTGGGGGTCAGGGTGGTTCGCTTCAACCCGCAAACTAAAAAAAACAACCTGCAGCAAAACAGTGGTCTTGGCAACACTGACAGTATATGCAAAAAATGGGTTTCAGTTATACAGTTTGCAGTAATTATATAAAATATTTGACTATACATAGCAGTCACATATTCCAAAAAGCTGTTCAATAAATATAACAGACATGAAGACATGCTGTCAATGTGTGAATCTCTGTCCTTTAACACATGCATTGCCATCAAATAAATATTCATTAACACTCAAGGACA
>NW_027395111.1:0-10199 GCF_049309525.1 Garra rufa | reverse complement strand
ATTAATTTCTTGGATGACATGGGGGTGAGTACATTATCAGGACATTTTAATTCAGGAGTGAACTAATCCTTTAATGTAGACCAGTTCTTAGTAAAAGTGATTGTTATAATACTAAATATAAGAATGAAGTAGTGGCCACAGTGCCAAAGTTTAATCCTGTTTACATAAAATAAACCTTCTTTTAAGTACATTTTATGCACACAGACCTGTTGCTATGACAGCACATCCGAGATGAGCTTTGAAGAATGCAACAATCCAGAAATACGTCAACTCTTGAATTTCATCTGAAAGGAAAGCTCTAGGTAGAGAACATTTACATATCTGAGAGTGAAGTCTCATACCCACCTCCAGGTGTCCTGAATTCACTCCCAAAGCCACAGAGCAATAATGAATGAATGATTTTTTTTTTTTTTTTTCGGGTTGTGACCAAGGATCCTCAGGCCTGGCCAAAGGTTTTGCCATGGCAGCAGTTAATAACCCTCCATCTCTAAGGGTCCCATCGGCTGTCTAGATAATTATATCAAATTGTGATTTGGCCTTTTTTACAAGAAAAAAAAAAAAAAAAGACAATCAATCAGATTTGCTGTGGACATTTTTCTTTCTTTGTATGAAATATAGATTCTATAACAATGATGCTTGTCATGAGCATCAACTGAACCTTGAAATTACATCATGCAATTACGTCTGTTTTTTGCCTGATTGGTATGCATCATTTTGCCCTTTTGTTCCACCTCCAAATTTAGTCTTCATGTTTGCCATCTTGGCAACACCCTGAGGCAGCTATTTTCTAGTCATGCAATTACCACTTTTATCTACTTGATTACTTTGGATCAAAAAATCCCAAATTATTTGTCAAAATTATATTTTAATAACTCGCATTTTAAAAAGTGCTATATTTTGTAGCAACAAAGCAATGGCATTATAAATGTTGCTTATTTAGCTAATTTATTTTCCAGGTTGGTCCAGCTAATGTTCTTAACCTATTAGAGTTGTGGTGGCACGTTGCCAGAAATGTAAATGAGATTGATTTTTATTAACTGTATCTTATTTATGGTATATTTTGTATACAGCATCACTTGCTCCAAAAATATTACTTGAAATACAGTCTACAACGTAATGCAGATGGAACAGTTAGCCCAATATCAAGAGCCAGCTGCCACAAAATGTGAATAAGCAGAAGTATCACTGACTGAGCACCCTAAAACTGCTGGTTCTGCCCGCTTGCTAAACTTGTCCATACGCCATCTTAAAAAAAAGTGGCGTTCATTGTTCAAGACACTGACAGCCAGTCAATAATAATGAAATTGGCTAAATAGTGAAAAAGCAAAATGTGTTGCTGCTCTCGGAAGTGCTATTTGCTTCCAGAGACAAGAAATCTAACCATGGGTCACAGACCACAAAAAAGTGAGAACTCTTGGTAAGAAAGAAAGAAAAGAAAAGGAAAGAAAGAAAGAAACAAAAGAAAATAAACAAACAAACAAACAAACAAACAAACAAACAAACAAACAAAAGAAAGAAAGAAAGAAAGAAAGAAAGAAAGAAAGAAAGAAAGAAAGAGACAGTGCCTCTATCAAAAAGTCAATTTGCTGTTTTAATCAAAAAGCTTTTTTAGTCTCCATTCTTAGAGTCCATATTTCTCCCATTGCCTATTTTTATTGTGTCAGCCTGACCCAGTGAGAGTACTAATGTCTCAATACAATAGCATGCTAATTATTTCTTTATTCATTTATTTGTTCATCAAAGTACAGAGATACTTTTTCATACAATTTCTAGGAAATCTTTGATTCATCACTAGAATTCATTATATTTTCATATCCAGACTCATTTACATTAACAACATACAATAACAATGATATTGACACATATTTAAATGTTTATGTTCCCTTTATTTTTAAAAAAAAAATATATACAGTCAAGTCCGAAATTATTCATACCCCTGGCAAATTCTGACTTAAAGTTTTTTATTCAGTCAGCAAGTTTTTTTTTTTTTTTTTTTTGACCGGAAATGACACAGGCTTCTCCCAAAAGATAATACGATTATGTACAAGAGGAATCACTGTGGAAAAAAAAAATATTTATCCACTTTTATTTACATTACATAACAAAAAGTGGCATGTCTAAAATTATTCATACCTTTTGCAAACTGTCAAAGTCTAATGGAAAATCCAAAGTTCTATACCATTCAAATAGTCCAAGCTGTTCTAAAGCATCCTAATTACCCTGATTCATTGGGAACAGCTGTTTTAATCAACTCACTCAACAGGTGAAAAACAGAAGCTCTCTGCTGTTGGTTTGTGGACAGTCATGGCTAAGAGATAGGAGCTCACTGAGAACCAAAAGCCCGCTTGGCCTTTGTATGCTCATCTGGACAAAGAAGAAGACTTCTGGACTTCTGTTTTATGGTCAGATGAAACAAAAATGTAATTGTTTGGCCACAATGATGTAGCCTTTATTTGGCATAAAAAGGAGAAGCCTTCAACCCTAAGAACACCATCCCCACTGTCAAACATGGTGGTGGAAACCTAATGTTTTGGTGGTGTTTTTCAACCGGTGGACCAGGGAACCTAATCACAGTAAACGGCACCATGAAAAAGGAGCAATAAATAAAAATTCTCAACAACAACATCAGGCAGTCTGCAGAGAAACTTGGCCTTGGGCACCAGTGGACATTTCAGCACGACAACGACCCAAAACACACAGAAAAAGTGGTGAAGAAATGGTTAGCAGACAAAAACATTAACGTTTTGCTGTGGCCCAGCCAGAGTCCTGACTTAAATCCAATTGAGAATCTCTGGAGGGAGCTAAAGATCAGGGTGATGGCAAGGAGACCCTCCAACCTGAAAGAGAGCTCATCGCTAAAGACACCAGTGGAGACATGCAAAACGCTGGTCAGCAATTATAGGAAGCGTTTGATTGCTGTAATAGCCAATAAAGGCTTTTCTATTGATTTTTGAGAAGGCTATGAATAATTTTGGACATGCCACTTTTTGTTCAAATGTAAATAAAAAATGAGTAATATTTTTTTTTTTTTTTTTCACACAATGATGCCTCTTGTACATCGTCTTATTATCTTCTGGGAGATGTCTATGTCATTTCTAATAAAAAAAAAAAAAAACTTGCTGGTTGAATAAAAGTAACTTTAAGTCGGAATTTGCCAAAGGTATGAATAATTTCGGGCTTGACTATATGAACAACATTGCTATGGTAATATCTAATAAATTTGGATAAATATTGTTATTTTTAAAACTAACAACAGATGGAAACAACATGTTTTGTCTCAGTCTCACTCAACTTTCTTTTTGAGAGTGATTGTCTGTCAAGCAGTATATCTAAGAAGCGTGAAAATAAGCAGCAACATTACAAGCGGTGTGTGCCTCCTTGCTCTCGTTTCATCACGAATGAGGACACACACAGCTTGTGTGTTGTCTGTATGGGAGTGGAGCATGCGGCATCAGCCCTCGAAGGGGCTGGTTGCCCGCATTGCGAGCGCATGCCTTTGCGTTTGCTCTGCTCCCAGAAGGCTCTCTTCGAGGAGGGAGCCTTCACCAGCGTTCCTCGCGGGTCTGGTCCTTGTGGGGATCGGAATTGGATCTGGTTGAGGGTATGGAGACAGGCGAGTCCATATCTTCTGCCTCACCAGCCAGATCCACTGGCCGCTCTCTGGGATAGGAAGCCCGCTCTGCGGTTTCTTCCCCCCGTGGAGACGGCGCGGCGCTCCGAGGAGGTGGATGTGGAGGGTGTCAATGAGGAATCACCCCCCCCATTCTCCCCAGTATGAGGAGCTGCTGGAGATGGTCACTCGTGCCGTTGGTACTTTAAATCTGGAATGGCCAGCCGAGAGACAGGCTGAACCGCAGAGAAGCAAATTGGATGGGCGCTTTCTGCAGTCTCGGCCACCACCTCCACGCCGGAGTCTTCCGTTTTTCCCTGACCTCCACACCGAGGTGTCGAGGTCATGGGGAAAACCATACTCTGCACGTCTCTACAGCCCGTCTGCCGCTCATTACACCAATGTGGCGGGGCTGTCAGAGCACACGTATAAGGCGATGCCCCAGGTGGAATGCTTGCGAGCTATCTGTCCCCTGAGGCGGCATCGTCTTTGAAGACTCCGACCTTGCCCTCCAGACCGCTTAAGACCACGTCGGATCTGTTGGGCAAGGGGTAGGCGGCAGCAGGTCAGGCTGGTGCGTGCCTCCACACTATGGGTGTGTTGCAGGCTTACCGGGCTGACCTGCTCAAAGAGCTGGATGAAGGCGAGGGGGCTTGGCCTGATGACATCGCCGAGCTTCGCAGAACCGCTGATTTGTCTCTCCGCGCCAAAGAGAAGGACAGGGTCTTCCTCATGGACGCTCCGCTCGTGCTTTCGGGTCTGTTCGGCGACGCTGTTGATGCAGTCGTCGACAGACACCAGGAGGCGCGACGTCAAGCGGCTGCGTTTCAGCGGTTCCTCCCTCGCTGTGCTCCAGCTCAGGGGGCTGCTGGCGGCCAGCAGCCCTCACCGCATACTAGCTCCTCATACAGGGAGGCCCAGCGTGCTTCCCCCAGTGGTAGGGACCGCGGGCCACGTCGACGCTCTAGGCCGGGCTCTTCTAAGCCCAAGACTGACCTGAGGTTGGTCTTGCAGGCTAAGAAGAGTTCGGCCAAAAAGCCCTGACCAGTATGGAGGGCCGATGGGGACAGTCCCCTCTAGGGAAGAGCGGTTAACACCTCATCATATGGTGCCCGTCTCTCCTCAGTGTCCCCAGGGGATCGCTTTGCCAACCCTGCCACCCCCGGTGCTTCAGGGCGCAGCGGTCCCCAGCGAGCATATCTCTCAGTTACCGCCCGACATCGTAGCGGTACCGAGAGGCTCGCGGCCTTCACGAAGGTCCCTCGAGCAGCTAACTGGGTGTTTTCCTGCCGGTCCGCCGCTTCTGGACCCCGAGTTAGCTGTTCCTCTAACATCAGAGGTCAGCCTCTCAAGGTTGATTCCCTTAGTAGACTTTCTGGCAGCGTGGAAGCTTCTGCCGAATGTCTCTCATTGGGTCCTGCAGACTGTAGAAAAGGGCTACTGTATTCAGTTCGGTGCTCCTCCTCCTCGCTTCAGCTGAGTTTTTCCCACACTCATGGGTCATGAACAGGCTCTGGTTATGGAGCAAGAAGTAAACACTCTCTTGAGGAAGGAGGCCATCGAGGTGGTCCCTCCTCATGAGCGAGAGACCGGGTTCTACAGTCGATACTTCATTGTTCCCAAGGAGGATGGGGGCCTGAGGCCCATTTTAGATCTACGCTTGCTGAACCGTACAGTCATGCGCCTCAAATTTCGTATGCTTATGGTCAGGCAGGTTGTGTCGCAGATCAGGTCCGAGGACTGGTTTGTGACGATAGATCTGAAGGACACCTATTTTCATGTCTCCATCCTTCCCAAACACAGGAAGTTCCTGAGGTTTGCTTTCAGGGGCGAAGCGTACCAATATCGGGTTCTTCCTTTCGGCCTCACACTCTCACCCCGCACTTTTACGGAGTGTGTGGATGCAGCACTGGCTCCTCTGAGACTCCAAGGCATCCGCATACTCAACTATATCGACGACTGTCTGATTTTGGCCCAGTCCGATCAGATGGCGGTTCAACATCGAGATGTTGTTCTGTCACACATGAAAGTGCTGGGGTTAAGACTAAATGCCAAGAAAAGTGTGCTTTCTCCATTACAGAGAACCACTTATCTCGGTGTGGTGTGGGATTCCTCCACGATGCTGGCACATTTCTCTCCTGCTCGTGTAGAGTCAATCCTCACAGAAGTTGCGAGAGTAAAGGAAGGCCGGTCATTCACTGTAAAGCGGTTCCAGAAACTGCTGGGTCTGATGGCAGCTGCCTTAGACATGTGGACGAAACCTTGGTTTCTGAATCAGGGCCCGGTGTTGTGAGCTCCTTGTCGCCGCGTCACGCTTGCGACGGATGCATCCCTCACTGGCTGGGGAGCGGTCATGAGTGGCCGCTCGGCCCGTGGTCTGTGGAGGGGCCATCATCTCACTTGGCACATCAATTGCCTGGAGATGTTGGCCGTGTTTCAGGCTCTGAGACACTTTCTCCTGGACCTAAGAGATCACCATGTGTTGGTGCGCACCGACAACACAGCGGTGGTCTCTTACATCAACCACCAAGGAGGTCTGCGTTCGCGCCCCTTGTACAAGCTGGCGCACCAGACAAGTTGTGGTCCCAAGGGAAACTCTTCTCGCTGAGAGCAGTTCAAATCCCTGGGTATCTAAATTTGGGAGCAGACATCCTGTCGAGGCAGGGGCCGAGGCCCGGGGAATGGATGCTTCACCGTACGGTGGTGAAGCAGATCTGGATAATCTTTGGCCAGGCTCAGGTGGACCTCTTCGCAACTCACAAGAATGCGCAATGTCCCCTCTTGTTCTCTCTGAGTCATCCAGCTCCCCTGGGGCTGGATGCCATGGTACAGACATGGCCGAGGCTACGTCTGTACACTTTTCCCCTAATCGCTCTGCTCCCGAGAGTTCTGGCGAGAGTGCGCCAGGACAGGGTCCGACTTCTGTTAGCCCCGTACTGGCCGGGTCGAGTTTGGTTCTCAGACCTGATTTCCCTTCTGGACGGCTCCTCCTGGGAGATTCCTGTCAGGACGGATCTCCTTTCACAGGCAGGAGGCGACATCGTTCACCCCCGCCCGGAGCTATGGAAACTATGGGTGTGGCCCCTGAGGGGGCACAACTCGTAGCTTCCGGTCTCTCAGCTGAGGTTGTTGAGACCATCCTCCAGTCCAGAGCTCCCTCCACGAGGAAACTGTACGCCCTGAAGTGGAGACTCTTCACTTTATGGTGCGGAGATCGCCAGTTTGGTGATCGCCAGTTTGGCGACCTATATATATATATATATATATATATATATATAGGTGCTGGTCATATAATTAGAATATCTTCAAAAAGTTGATTTATTTCACTAATTCCATTCAAGAAGTGAAACTTGTATAATGTATACATTCATTCCACACAGACTGATATATTTCAAGTGTTTATTTATTTTAATTTTGATGATTATAACTGACAACTAATGAAAACCCCAATTCAGTATCTCAGAAAATTAGAATATTGTGAAAAGGTTCAGTATTGAAGACACCTGGTGCCACACTCTAATCAGCTAATTAACTCAAAACACCTGCAAAGGCCTTTAAATGGTCTTTCAGTCTAGTTCCGTAGGCTACACAATAATGGGAAAGACTGCTGATTTGACAGTTGTCCAAAAGATGACCAATGACACCTTGCACAAGGAGGGCAAAACACAAAAGATCATTGCAAAAGAGACTGGCTGTTCACAAAGCTCTGTGTCCAAGCACATTAATAGAGAGGCGAAGGGAAGGAAAAGATGTGGTAGAAAAAAGTGTACAAGCAATAGGGATAACCACACCCTGGAGAGAATTGTGAAACAAAACCCATTCAAAAATGTGGGGGAGATTCACAAAGAGTGGACTGCAGCTGGAGTCAGTGCTTCCAGAACCACTACGCACAGACGTATGCAAGACATGGGTTTCAGCTGTCGCATTCCTTGTGTCAAGCCACTCTTGAACAACAGACAGCGTCAGAAGCGTCTCGGCTGGGCTAAAGACAAAAAGGGACTGGACTGCTGCTGAGTGGTCCAAAGTTATGTTCTCTGATAAGTAAATTTTGCATTTCCTTTGGAAATCAGGGTCCCAGAGTCTGGAGGAAGAGAGGAGAGGCATAGAATCCACATTGCTTGAAGTCCAGTCTAAAGTTTCCACAGTCAGTGATGGTTTGGGGCGCCATGTCATCTGCTGGTGTTGGTCCACTGTGTTTTCTGAGGTCCAAGGTCAACGCGGCTGTATACAGGACATTTTAGAGCACTTCATGATTCCTGCTGCTGACCAACTTTATGGAGATGCAGATTTAATTTTCCAACAGGACCTGGCACCTGCACACAATGCCAAAGCTACCAGAACCTGGTATCCCTGTTCTTAATTGGTCAATAAACTCCCCTGAACTTAACCCCATAGAAAATCTATGGGGTATTGTGAAGAGGAAGTTGCGATAAGCCAGACCCAACAATGCAGAAGAGCTGAAGGCCACTATCAGAGCAACCTGGGCCCTCATAACACCTGAGCAGTGCCACAGACTGATCGACTCCATGCCACGCCGCATTGCTGCAGTAATTCAGGCAAAAGGAGCCCCAAATAAGTATTGAGTGCTGTACATAATCATACTCTTCATGTTCATACTTTTCAGTTGGCCAAGATTTCTAAAAATCCTTTCTTTATATTGGTCTTAAGTAATATTCTAATTTTCTGAGATACTGAATTTGGGGTTTTCATTAGTTGTCAGTTATAATCATCAAAATTAAAAGAACACTTGAAATATATCAGTCTGTGTGGAATTAATGTATACATTATACAAGTTTCACTTCTTGAATGGAATTAGTGAAATAAATCAACTTTTTGGAGATATTCTAATTATATGACCAGCACCTGTATATTACAGATATAGTTTTGTCTGAATCTACAAAGTCTCAGTATTTATAGCGGCAGTCATCACACAGCATGCAGTCACAACAACATTAGTAAACATCTCAAGAACCACAAACCTGTTGGTTACAGCTATTTTTTTATCCATTGTGACTCTGCCTCGCAGCATCCTTGTGACAACTGTTGCATGTTGGAAAAGATTTTGCCTGAAAATATTTTTTTTCCACACATTTATCACATCTGTCTCCTACAGGAACATTCATCCCATGTGCATGCAACCAATCTCTCTTATCCAACAGCTCCGGTCTTAACTGTTTTGGTTTGCTGCAATCCTCATGTGGTGTAGTCTGCCCTGCAATCTTGTTTTCAACCTCAGAAGTTCAATGAGACCACAGAGCAGTGGGTCAAAAGCCTTCAGATATGACTCCAGCCAGTTCAGAAGCAGATGAAGCATCAGCGGTGGGAGATGCAGAGGTGAAACATCTTGTTTCATCTGTTGAATGCTAAAGTTCAGGAGCCTATTAATTGCCACGGTTTTAAGATTTTGTGTATCTAGACTGAATTCAGTTGTGTTTGATCTGCATCTGTGATATGCATTTACATTCCCAGATTTATTTGTTTAGTTGTCATCACCTTGAGAAAGCAGTGTTTACCAATCTGAATAGTCTCAAGAGTCATGTCTTAGTCTGGAATCTTCTCTTGCTCACTCGTTATTGATTGAGCGTATTTTGTTTTTATCATAAAGTTACCACTGCATTTATTTTTTGAGTCTTTATAAAGAAGGCCACATACATCTGTGATTTTTTTACATACAAATGCCTGTAGATTAAGCTCAAACCTTCTATTGAGCTGCTGTCAAAGGTGTTTTATGTATATTTCATACATTATTTTTTCTGAAATGTCACTGCTCTCTAACGATATGTCTGAGGCAAAGACTCATTCTGAATCTGAAAAAATAATTATCTTCTATGACATCTCTCTTATAATTTCTAGTACACATTGAAATATATAAACACTATTTATGGCAGTGGTGTGTTTGAACTGAGGTAGAGGAACTTGTGTAGCATGAGGTTGTAGCCTATTTACACCTTTAGGGATTGGATGACAGGTTCTTCCTCTGACAGGATGAGGTTCATTTCATGGCTTCCATCCTGTGACCTGTGGCCAAGCTCTGACATGTCATTGCAGTGCTATAGAGAAAGTGAGCGACACGTGTACATTATTGAGGCCAGAGGTGACAGATAGGTACTGTATGAACTCGTTGAAAGGTTATAAAATCGTGAACTCCATTAAATCTCTGGGTGGGTGTTGTTAGCATGACATGTATGACAAGACTCTTTAAACTGAGAGGCAAAGGCATGGTTGCTAGTGTCACTTGGCTTCCTGTTGACAGGCATTGAAAAGGGGGCAACAAGTCTCATGCTGGTTTTTCGTGCAGATACTAGTAGCTTTTAAACGCTGTATGCATTTATAGATGCATACACTTGAGTCCAAGTGAGGACACTGGCTGTCCCCTGCTGTGCGTGACATGGACAAAATTAGCACCCTTTACCGAAGTGCTGTTTGGCATTTCCCCTGACAATCTGGGATAGATGTAGTTTGCGTAAACTGTCTCTCAAATTGGGCACGTAAGTCGTCAGGCACAAAGATGGAGTGGAGAGCACTTGGTGCTGCCGTAGCAACAGCGAGGCTATAGCGCAAGAGCCTGCTCCTTTTCCAGGAAAATATT
>NW_027395110.1:0-10211 GCF_049309525.1 Garra rufa | reverse complement strand
ATAACCAAGCATACTGATAAAGAGTCTTGCCTGGCTAGGCAACCTTAAAGGGAAGATAAGACCTTTATGTGTGTATGCGTGTGTGTCAGTCTCTTTCTTGGATTTTACGTTTGAAGGCGGGAAGGCTATCCTGGAGAGGTTCTCACCATCTGCTGCTGTTCTGTTTCATAAACAGGCTCCTGGAGAAGCCTGTTGTGTCTGACCTCTGATCTTTTGTCGCCTGTGTAATCCCTTGTAGATAGGCTTGAGCTGATGTCCATATGTGGAGTTTTTCTAAGTTGTCTAGGTTTTTGACCATTCAGGATCTTCCTAACCTATGCATTGACGTAATTAGCAACCTCTGTTAGAGTATAATTGCTGGTGTTTTGAAAATGTGCGAACTCCATGAGAGTATTGAAGCTGACAAAACTGCAAACTATTTTCTTCAGTAAACTTTTCTTCGATGGATTGAATCTCTGACTCCTAGTCTTCATTACCACACCTGAACCTTGGGTTTGATCTGTAATTCCCCTTTCAATACACAGACAAAACCTAATTAAACCGTGGCTTGTGACGATACATTGAGCTGTTAAGACACAAAACGATCGGTCTGTGCAAGAAACTCAACAGTATTTATATCATTATTTACCTCAGATCCACCGCAATATTCAACTGTATTGAGCGCGTTCAACAACAGCTGCCATGTGACGTGCCATGTCTCTTTGTCACTGGCAGTGTGAACGGGGCTTGAGAAGGTGAGATCTACTGCTCACGATCAAAGCAATGTAAATATGTGCACGTGTTTGTTCATTCATTTGACTTGTCGCTGCACACTGATTAAAAAAAAAACACCAAAGTAGGTGCGAGAGCGATTGTAAAGCATAACGAACTGTCTGCTCAGTTCTCTATAGCTCTCATGAATGTCACACAACAATGCAAACAGCCAAAACCTTGATATTTTAGGCAATATAGAAATCCTGGCAAGGACGCATCCCGTAAAAATGGTCACCCTAGCTATACAGGGGTTAATACTAAGTTTAACACTAAATTAATTGCATTCGTATACTTTGTAGACACCCTTGAAGGGGTCCCCTGCTGAAAAAAACAGCATATGCTGGTTTTTTCAGCAGGGTCCTGTTATGCTTTTTCACTTTTTGAATTTTAGCCAGTGTGTATGTTCAGACAAAAAAAAAAAAAAAAACATCTAAAAAGTTACAAATCTCAAAGTTCACTCCAAAGATTTAGTAAAAAAAAAAATCCCTTTTCAAGAACTACAACAAATGACTCCTTTGGACTGCAGCGTTTGTTTTCCAGATGTTATGTTGTCACAATGTGGTCTATTAGAATATCATTCAAATAAATCGAAAATCGGAAATTCGAATCGTTGCCGGGTGAGGAGGGACGAGGTGGGGGATGAGCCTAACTTTAGCGATGTAGCATGGACAGCTGCTTCTGGGAGCCACAGGGCGGCTCATTTAAATGCAAGCATTGACTAAAGTGTCCATGAACTGCTCAGGTATCTGTGCTAGAGCCGTGAAATTGACGTGTGCGGTATAGAGGAATGAAACATGCGGAGCCATTGCTGATGTAAACACAAGCAATGACTGGAGTGACGATCTAAGCTGTTCGCCAGTTGCAATGCAGTGGGACTGCTAACCAATCACAACACATTTGTTTTTCGGATGGTGGACCTTCAACAAACCTGGAAATAATCGAGCCATTTGTGCCAGCCTGGGGAGTAAGCTATTGTAATAATCTAAGTTAAGTGTTTCTTTTAAACACTTAGCATGAGAGCATGTTCTACTTCACCCCCAAAACCAAATAAAGACTTTGTAAAAGAGCACAATAGGACCCCTTTAATCTCTAAAAACTCTATTCTGCTGTCAGTGTTTCTTTGTCTGAATATGGCACTTGTAACACCTGTGTGGTATCAGCGTTTTGTATCGTTTCATTTTAACGTGTACGAGTACAGAAGCTCAGTATCGGCCCCATACCAGTATTGGTGAATCCCTAATCATGTTGTAAAATGCCATTTTTTTATAGTGTTGCTGTCCCGTGAGAAAAAAGAAAACTTACTACTTCATACATGTACAACATGTACATCTTCAAAATCATCCTACATCGCTGCAAAAGTACCAACCCAGTGTTCACAAAGTGAAGGTCAAACACCCTTTACAAAAAAAAAAGGTAAAACAGTGATGTAGGATGATTTTGAAGTTGGAAGAGAAAATTAAACGGGAGTTTTTTGACATACCCTGTCTTGAAGAGTTCACCCAGAGCTAGACAAGACCAGCATTTGAGGTTAAAAAGTATACAAACTGTACATTTTAATAACCGATCCATTTGAAACTGCATTTTTTAACCATTTAATCGATTGAGCACAATTGAAATACACACTATATGGAGAAAAATCTTGCGATGTTTTCTTCAAAAACTTTGTTACGTTGCGACTAAAGAAAGACATAAACTTGGATGACATTGGGAGTAAGTAAATGAGGAAATGTTTATTCTGGAAGTGGAGTAAATGGGTCCTTTAAATGGTTTTAAAATATCTCGCAGCCTTATAAAACGTCTTATAATGCAGCTCACCGCTAAATGTGCCACTTCCAGTAAGTGTCCTACAGAATTTAACTCCAACCTCAATTAGACACACCTGAGCCAGCTAATCAAGCTCTTTACCCCAGACATACTAGAAACTTCCTGGCAAGTGTGTTGAGGCAAGTTGGACAGTGGTGGTTCTAGGCGGGGGCCAGAGGGGGCCCTAAATCTGGAATCGTTTCTGGAATTTTTTTTACCACAACCGAACATCGGGTGCAATACACAGTTTGTCCTGCAGGTGACAGTAATGATGCTTGTGTGCCAAAAGGAAAAGATTACGCAAAGATTACCACAATAATGTCGAGTCTGTGTGCCCTCAACGAGATTACGTCTAACCTTACATCATATAGCTAATGAAAATATTTTGTAAAATATAATGAAAATGCATATCATTACACATTATATTAAAATACTGACCTATATTTTCCGGTGTGTTGCGCATGTTAAATCTGCATAATAAGTTAAAGCAGTCGTGACTCGTGGGTATACAACGAATCAGCTGCTGCAAGAGAACATGTAACATGAATTTCTTAAATTAAAGACATTTATTTTGTTAATGAAATGAGATAAAATGTAACTTAAATTTATTGTGGTAAATGTTTGATCAAATTAAAATAAATGGTCTGTCATTCCCAAAGACAAATTAGCACAAATCAAGTAATCAATACAGTTTATTCTGTCCTGTATTTGAGAGACAACTTTTCATTTACACATTTTCATAATTTTCCCATTTGCTGTTAAAATGAAGAGAAAAATCCTAAGGACATAAGTGACAGAGTGAGCAATTTGGGTGTTTTGATTATTGAATCCAAGCGTGCAAATAAATTGAATCTTGAAGAATTCGTTGATGTGTTTGCAAGGAACCACAACAACCGCAGAATACAACTTTTGTAACCCTGAAATTCCATGTGAAAAAATTTTTTTTACACAAGTATTTAGTTTACATGGCATTTACATATCACAAGTGAAATATTTTAAATTCATGTTTTTTTTCTTAGTGTAAAGAAAATACCTGAAAATGTGACTCATGTTTAGGTGACTGCTTAAGTTGATTTTTGGGTATCTTGTTTGTGGGTAGTTTTACATTAATGTATATGCATTTAAGATGCAGAAAGTTGCCTAAATGTTATTATTGCTGTCCTTGTTATTTTGACTGAAAACAATGATGTCAAATAAATGACATTAATGGAACTTGTTTTATTAGCTTATTAGTTTGCTTCTAGAGAAAACATTAATGAAAAAGTGAAAAATGACTGAAAAATAATCATAACAAATGTTAGTGTGCCCCCTAAAAGCATAAGTGGCCCCTGCCTGGCCCCCCCCAGTTACAGCAGTCTAGAACCGCCACTGAAATTGGACCTAAACTCTGCAGGACACTGGCCCTCCAGGACCAAGTTTAGGCACCCCGGCAATAAAGCTCAATCTGATTCTGTTTGTACATTGTAATTTGTAAATGTAAATTGTATTTTTTGTTGAAATCCAGACTACTCAGTGAAAGGTGGAGACTGCTGTGGTGGAGATTGTGGGGTCTGCGAGGACAGTTCACTCTGCTGAACAGCGAATTTGAGTTTGCGGTCCCAGCCGACCTCTACAACGGCGGCATCGAGGAGCTGAAAGCCTGCCAGTGAAAGTAGAAATAAAACACATTCACAAACGAGCTATTAATGTTTCCTTGGTTCAGTCTTAAGTTTTTTTAGTTTAGTTTAAATTATTCACTATTTTAGTTCATTTTTGTAGTCATACGTTCATTTAGTTTATGTAGTAGCTGTGTACATTTAGTAGTAGTTAGTAGTTTATAGTATTTCATTTAGTTGTTTAGCTTGTACATAGTTTATAGTAAGATTTGTTTTCGGTTCATTTAAATCCATTGGTTGCATTTAATTTGTAAACAAAAATGTTCATTTATTTATGATTTAAATGTATAGATTTTATTTTTAAAAAGTTGTCTGATATTTCCACACACATACATTTAAGTTACCTCAACAGTCAGTATGTGTCACTATTATGTTTAACTGTAGAGCACATGCTAGCATTAGCATCAACATTTTCAGCCTGTCGCAAAAAAAAAGGAAAATTTCTTGTACATTTTG
Organism: Garra rufa; assembly: GCF_049309525.1. Classification (NCBI taxonomy): domain Eukaryota; kingdom Metazoa; phylum Chordata; class Actinopteri; order Cypriniformes; family Cyprinidae; genus Garra; species Garra rufa. The sequence goes on along the minus strand of NW_027395110.1, from coordinate 5,544 downwards.
TACATTTTTCGTGATTAAGCTATCATCATAGGCATTCTGTGTATTTTCCCTTTGTGTTTTACTCTTAGGATGGCAACAGAACATTGTGTCAACATACCATACTGTAGTGTCCTTACATTTGACTACTTTTCCAGATCTTCTCTAGGAAGTGAGGACAGGCAACCAGGTTTGCACTCTGGACTCCTCTCTGAGACATTCAAGTACTTATGAAATTCAAAAACTTAACCAGAAATTTGCATGTACACCTGAAGCGTGCGCCAAAAGTCTGTTAAACAGAGCCTGATTACTGGACTAATCTATTCGCTAATACTGTCAAAACCACACAAGGATTACATAAACACAGTTGGTCATGTCTAAAGTGAAAATAAACAGTTGAGAGAAAAACGATTGACTCGCACGAATAATTAAATTCTGATTGGTGTGAACACAGCATCAGATGCATGCAGCTCTTAAAACGACAGAACTATACATGATGCCAATTGTCATTAAAGGGAAAGTTCACCACAAAAAAATAAAAAAACTCACTCACTTGTTGTCTCATACGGTGCCCGCCAGGGGACACCTTCGGTTCACTTATGTTTGTCGTGGCCACGACATATAAACTCGTGGGAACATGATATTATGTTGTGGCCACGAGATATTAATTCGTGGGAACGTCATATTAACTCGTGGGAACGTGATATTATGTCGTGGCCACGACAAACATAAGTGAACCGAAGGTGTCCCCTGGCGGGCACCGTAGTCTCAAACCTTTAAAAGTTTTTTTTTTTTCATGTGCTAAACTCAAAAAAATACCTGGATAACGGCACAGTAGCTGGTCCCCACTGACTTTGATAGTGGGAAAAAGATCATTAAAATACTATGGAAGTAACTGGGGACCCAGCAACTGTTTGGTTACCCACATTCTTCAAAATAAGTTTCATGTTCAATATGTTTTATGTTTTTTTTTTTAATTTAAATGAGTGCGAGTAAATGATGACAGAATTGTCATTTTTTGGGTGATGGTAGGCGAATAAAACACAGAAAAATAATTTATTGCTCATGACTGAAGAACTTTAATATAGTTGCTTTAATAAGAGTCAATGTTTAATTCATGTATATAGTGTTTTATTTCTATATTTGTTATATCAATTTCTTGAATGCTATTGATAAATGCAACTACTGTACCTGAAAATTAAAGTTTGTTAAATTTAATTATGTGTATTTGTAACATGTAGCCTGCCAGATAACAAGGATTTAAAAAAATGACAAAGTTTTTTATCTCTGCTCAATTTGGCCTCAACATTTGCCGTTCTTTTTTTTTTATTATGTATGGCTTTGGTTTTAAAATAGGGAAATTAGTTTGGCTGTACTGCTCAGACACCTTGGAAAATAGTCAAACCAATATGAGAAAGAATCGTGAAAAAATCGCAAATTGTGATATTTCTGAAAAAAATTTGTGATAGGATTCTTCCAAACTTTTCGCCCAAGAGCGATAAATGCAAACAATACTTGGCAATCAGGAAAAGGAAGTCCATGGCTTTTAAATTGTGTTTGTCTCAATACAAGCACAATCACTCACACAAGCACAAACATAAAAAACATACATGCAAACTAAAACACAAACTAAAACAAACATGCAACTAAAGGACAAACACAAACGTACAAATTAAAACACAAACATACATCCAAACAAACATTAAAAACACATGCAAACTAAAACACAAACTAAAACATGAATGCAACTAAAGCCCAAACATACAAACACAGCCATCTGCACAAACACTTGCATAAACAAACATGCCGCTGCAGTTAACCTTTTACAATGTCTTTTACAAACCTTTTACAAATAAAAACCTTTAGCATCACAATGAATAAAATAAGTTTTGGAGATTTTTAGAGATCACACCTCAGTTGGTTTAATCAATCAAGTTTTTAGTCTGTCATCTTAAAAGAAAAGTCCTTCATGCAAACATAAACAAAAAACTGAGTGTGGACATGAATCATATGTGAAAGCTATTAATAGTTAAACTATTTTTAACTGTAATATTAAACTTCACAATTATTACACATTTTACAAAAATAAATATGCAGCATTTAAACAGCATGGTTAATAAAACTATTTTTTAAAAACAAAGAAAGAAGGTCTAATCTGTGGTAAACAGACAACTAAATTTCAGTCTCATTTAGGTGTACTTCATAAAGAAACATCTCTGTAAGTGTCTTGCAGTCATCAGAGGTTTGACTGCTTGTAAAAGACATTGTAAATGTTTAACTTCAGCGGCTTGTTTGTGTGTTTGCGTGTCTGTTTATGTGAGTGTTTGTGCAGATGGCTGTGTTTGTATTTGTTTTTTAGTTTGCCTGTTTGTGTTTGTCCATGCTTCTCGGGGTCAACCATGCAAACACGTGTGCTCTCACACAGGTGAAGAGGTCATGAGAGCGAGAGCATGGTAGGGACATAGAGAGAGACGGAGGATTATTGAAGAGATCATATTATTGATCAATCACCCATTCACTGGGAAAGAGCCAAATGTTCACATAGTATGACAATCCACAGATTTCGTAAAACAGATGTATACTGTGAGAACGAGGTAAGAACTAATTCGTACCCCCTGCCAAAATGACAGGAGCAGCTGTGGGCACTGAGACACAGACGCCTGCTTAAATAGAGACACACTCCTGACTGTTGTGTTAATAGACTGTTGTGCTGTGTTAATTCTTTGTATCAATTATTATTATATTGCTGAAAAAGCTTTTTATATACATTCATCAAATGACATGTTTGGGTACTTTTACATATAGTGTGATAAGCACTGAAAAACATGTTCAAAGGATTCTGTGTGTAATGCGAGCTCATGCAGCACAGGTTGAGGAGAGAGTATGAGAGCGAGAGGGGTTAGAGGAAATGGGCTTCGTGGCCATAATGAGCGTTGCATTTTTGACAATCTATGCATGCCTTCAAAACATTCAGACTTTAACCTTTTAAAACTACTTTAAACTTCAAACTATTTCCTTTAACTTTAAAATTTGACATTTTTCAAGCTTTCTGGTCAGGCTTTCTCAAGCCAATCTTGAAGCTTGTTTTGCTTTTTTATCTAGTTATTATTAATATTTCACAATTCATGTAGTGTAATAATGGACCAAACATATTTGGGAAATTTAAAACTACCAGCAAAAGTACATAAGTACAGCCGTTTTTGCACACACAACTAAAAGGAAGGTACAAAACAAAGAGGGGGGGAAAAATAACAGAAAATAAGGAATTAATTATGGTACTTGAAAGATCACATATTTCTTTTTAAAAAATGACTTTTTTTTATTAATTACTCTTAGGGATTTGATTAAATATTCTACTTTATATATTCTACTACTACTAGTAGATTCTAAAGATTTTTTTTTTTTTTTACAAACAACATCCTTAATGCACAGCAGTTCATATTACCTTTAGAAAAACAATAGGAACTCAAATCATTTAAGAACATTGAGGAAACATTACAAGAAAAAAGCTTTGGCCTAAAAAATGTACATTGCTACATCGCTGGTGTACCTTTATTTGTAAAGGGCATTTGACCTTCTTTGCATGTTCACTTTGTAAACACTGGGTCAGTAATTCTGCAGCAATGTAGGACGATTTTGAAGTTAGAAGAGAAAATGAGAAGGGAGTTTTTCGACATGCCCTAACTGTCATAAACAGGAATACACACAGTTCACGCAGAGCTAGACCAAGATTAGCGTTTGTGGTTAAAAAGTAAATAAATTGTGTGTGTGTGTGTGTGTGTGTGTGTGTGTGTGTGTGTGTGTGTGTGTGTGTGTGTGTGTGTGTGTGTGTGTGTGTGTGTGTGTGTGTTTTTTTAAACAAATTGTTTTATTAGATAAGACCCTTAATTCCTGGGCTGGGATCGTTTAGAGCTCTTTGACACTGCATTTATACTACTGCAGTTTGGAAGGGGGTGAGTACATTATCTGTAAGTTTTTGTTGTGGATTAAGTGACTACTCATTTAAATCCTAATAAAAATTCTGTAGAAAAGCCTTTTATATGTAACATTTATACATAAAATATTAAGCCAGGAACAAATAAGACTGAATAAATAAAAAAAAATCTGACTCTCATGTGTATATTCTAGAATAACATGTTCATATTTCAAAGAGATAATACCACCCCTGCTGAAAAAAACAGCTAGCAGGCTGGTTTCAGAGGGGTTTTGTCCACTTTTCCAGCCTGGCCAGGCTCTTAGCTGGTCAGGCTGAGAAACCACCAGCTAAAACCAGCCAACCAGCCTAGGCTGATTTTAGCTGTTTTTTTTTTTCAGCAGGGCCACGAAAAGCAGTTTTCAAGTAATTCTTAGTATAATCCCGGCAAACACAGAACATTTTCCTAACGTTCCCATGTGTTTCCCATTTGGTTGTTTTTTTCAGGGAACCAAATGAGAAGGTTCCCTGTAGGTTCTCTTTTTAATAACCTATAAAGAACATTCTCAGAACATTCCCTGCAGGCTATTTTTAGCTTTTATTTTATAACCTAAAAAGAACCTTCCCAGAACGTTCCCTGCAGTTTATTTTTAGGTTTTTCTAAGAACGTTCCTGGAATGTTCCCAGTAGGTTCCCAGAACGTTCCCCTAACCTAAAGGGAACGTTCTAGTTATGTAAAGAAAACTTTTCAGGCTAACCAACAGGGAGCATTCTTGGGAACGTTCTGGGAACCAAAAACTAACGTTCCCAGAACGTTCTGGGAACCAAAAGAAATGAGACAAATCTTCAGTTTGGTGATCACAAAAGCAGCCATTTACATTAAAGTCCTCAAAAATAAACCTTTATAAAAAACGCTTTATAGGATATGGATTTATCATTTTATAAGACACTTCTTTGGAACAGAGTACAAACACTATTATTTGACTTTGAGCTCGGTCAGGGAAAATGTAACTGTTTTAAACACAATAAGATGTAGCACAACCTGAGAAAAGTGCATAAAAACCTTCATAAACATAATAATCCCAGAAGGAATGGCTCCAAAAACAATATCAAATTCTCTTGCTGTTATTTAGGATTTTATGGTGACAAAAATCCCACATATTTAAAAGGCATTTCTTTGTCAATAGCTGACTAGCCAAAATAATACAATACTTTGCCCAGTTTTCAAAGTCGATTTAATTTTCTACAGAATCTCTTTTAGTGCCAAATTATATAACATAATTATATTATGCTTTTTTAAAGTAAAGACCACGCTAAAAGACATTGTAGGACCGTCTGGAAGGAATCTTTTCCACCTCATTATTCTCGCGCCTCTCCTCATTCAGTTGACGCCAGTCTTCAGGAGGAGCCACACATATTATTTAGACAGGGATCAAACACACTGTATTCGTTTGTTTAAGCCACATTTTACAGGCTTCTTTCTGTATTGTTTTCATCGACTACAGCGTGACTTTTCTGCGTCGTTTCTTACGTCTGACTAATGAAATAAACATTTAGTGCAGCTGGAAAGAAGTTTGGAGATCTGTGAAGGGAATTGATGGGAATCTATCTTAAGGTTTGTGCTTTTATTTCTACTCTTCTGACATATTGTTAGC
>NW_027395109.1:0-10213 GCF_049309525.1 Garra rufa | reverse complement strand
ATAGAAAGATCCAAAGATTTGCATTTATCTGAAATAAAAAGCTTTTGTAACATTATACACTTTACCGTTCAAATGCTTGGAGTCAGAAATGATAGATATTAATACTTTTATTTAGCAAGGATGCTTTGAATTGATCAAAAGTGATGATAAAGACATTTATAATGTTACAAAAGATTTCTATTTCAGATAAATGCTGTTTTTCTGAACTTTCTATCCATCAAAGAAACCTGAAAAAAAAAATCTACTCAGCTGTTTTCAACATCATAATAATAAATCCTTTTTGAGCAGCATATCAGAATATTAGAATGATTTCTGAAGGATCATGTGACTGGAGTAAAGTTGCTAAAAATTCAGCTTTGAAATCACAGGAATACATTACAAATTATAATATATTAAAACAGAAAACAGTTATTTTAAATAGTAAAAAATATTTCAAAATTGTACTATTTTTGCTGTACTTTGGATTAAATAAATGCAGGCTTGATGAGCAGAAGAGGCTTCTTTAAAAACCATTAAAAATCTTACTGTTTAAAAACTTTTGACTGGAGGGTATAATATATAAAAAACTAAATTTTATATTAGAAAAAATATATATACAAATATTGGGGGGGTTAAGCTGTTGTATTTTCAGTATCTGTACTTTTGTCAAGAACAAAAATAAGTGTCAGCTGATCACATTGTCCATTGCTGGACAAGACTGATCTTTACATAAAGAAAAAAGAACAGGAAAAAAAAATCTGCCTGGCCGTTGGTAACAACCTTTATAATTCTACATTCACACCATTAAGAAGCAGGGCAGAAAAAGGCAATGGCCATAGAAAAGAGGTAAGAAAAGAAACTGAAAGGTAAGGGGGTATTTGGAAGTGTGTGGGGGGGGGGCTGTATCTGAAAAGGTGGCGGTGGAAATTTAGGGGGGACAAAGTCACATCCATGCCACACACCCATTCAATTCTGCTGGTAAATACTAGGTCCGGACAAACCACCATATGCTAATCAACACAGCATTTACACGTCAAAATCAGCATCTCCGTCCCTCTTGCTCGCAAACTCATTCTTCCTGCTCTTTCTTTCCTCTCCTTTTCCCCCTCACCCCTCGTTAATTACCGTATGTCTTTCGCTTTGATAGAGAGTCTCTTGCACGAATTAGTACAATATTGCTGCCCCCTTTAAAGCCCAACCCCCCAGCTCCCCCTTCTTCCCCCCATCTTGTTGGATTGGGCCACCTTGCACACGTATTGGTACCGGGTTTTTCAGTATAACACTTGTCAGCGGCATGCATATGGAAATGCGAGTCTCCATTTTAGCTGCTAATTCTGCAGCCCCTCTAAGGCCCCTTGCTGTGTGCCCCCCACTATCACAACTAGGAGATGCTGGGACCTCATGCTGGGGGCAACAAGGCGTTGCACTATTGAGGGATGGACAGGGGTCAGTGCAGGGGTACACTAACAGACAGAACACGCTTCTCTGGTCAAACACCAACACACCCCTATATTCGGGAGCTGGAACTTCCCGACAATGACCACCTGCCATATTTATAAAGCAGCTGTGGTTAAAGTATGGAGTGGAATTGTGGAATTGTCACAATATGTATTATTCGAAAACAGAAAAAAAATCTATTGCATTAAATAATAAAATAAGCCATATTTTTACAACTGTTTTCTGCATCAAACATAATTGCTTCTGACAAACATAGTGAACAGCGGCATAAAACTGAACAATGATCCTTCTTGTGTCTTAAATGAACAAAAACAACTTAAAAACCTTTCAAATGGGGGAGGACGGGGAATATGATGTCATGAGAAAAAAATCCCCCTTTCATTGTATAGACTAGTACAACCTCACTGTAGTAAAAAAGCCTCTCAAGTGCATAAGCCAATCAGAATAAGAATAAAAGAGAACACAGCACCTAATCCGCAGCCTGCTATCAAACAGGCCTCTTCTGCACAAGTGTGAGAGGTTGAGAAATGCTCTCTCCGGGTGTACGTGTGTGAAAGCGAAGGTGTTTGTGAGAAAAAGTGAAATGACAAGTGTGTGTGTGCGTGTGTGTTAAAGAGAGTGTGTGTGACTGGCATGCTCTTGACCTGCGGCTGTATGTTGCTAATCCTCTGATCAGGATGCCAGGAGGACTGCAGTTCCTCAGGCCTCAGTCCGGCCCCTGATAGACTGCACCACTCACAATAATACACAGAGACCTCAGACCATTTACATCCCGTGGGCTGCCAGAACTGCAAGCCGGTCTCACGCTTACACGGTCCACACATTTCCTCAAGACACCTACAGGACGAGAGAGAGTTGCTTATTTCTGAACTATTCTACATTTTATGTTTGAACTCATTACTACAGTCAAACCAAGAATTATTCAGACACCAGATGTAACTTTTGATATTTTTTTACTAGTGAGGATAGCAAAATAAGGTAAACTGTGACATATTATACCCAACAATTCTTCAGTGAACTTCCAGTAAAATTAATACAAATTTGGGAGCAAAAATTATTCAGACACTTTGAACTGACCTAATTGCTAATGCGACCTTTTTACACCACAGACTGAACAAAATTAAGCATTGCTTGATAACTGGTCAACAAAGTATTGATAGTTGGGTAAATATTGTCATACAAACAGTTGTCTACATTTTTGGTTGATCGTAATCTATTACATACCTGACATTATCAAGATGAATTTGTTCTGACACAGTTTAACTTAAGTTCTAGACTTATTTTATTACCATTTTCTAAACTATGGCAAATAAACTGATAATGTGAGAAATGTTGAAGGAGTCTGAATAATTTTGGTTTGACTGTAGATGAGGACTATCCAAACTTCAGTTAAGAAGAAATCAGTTAAAACAACATAAAAGTGCAAAAATATTTGTATATTATTCAATGAAACCTTTTTAGCAAGTCTAGGTTATTTTGTTAGGAGGGCTGGTTAGAGAAAGTTAGTGTAAAGAAACCAGTTCACACAAGAGTGTAGAGAAAGCCCCAAGTGAGTGTGTGTTTATGCGTAGATAGGGGTGGGGGGTGAGGAATCTCAGACTGCCAGGCAAATACTTACCATTTGTCTGTGTAAGAGTGTCTGTAGGCCCCCAAATCCCTGCGTTTTGTACGGACAAATTGGCAGGACGCGGGGTCTTGTTTGCCCAGCCTCTCTGGACGGCTGTGGGAAGTGGGTAGGCTGATGAGAGGAGGGTGGGAGAAATCCCCATCAAAGAGTGCCGTGCCTGGGAACAGAAGAACTAGATGCCCTGGTCTGAGAACTGGCCTCCGTCAGAAAGAACAAGGTATAAAGTAAGCAGCAGGGAAACACATCTGCCTGGCCTGAATTGACCTTGAATGAAAATTGAAAGAGGATAACTAGTTTATTTAAACAATAGCAAAGGGGGAAAAAGAAGAAAAAAATGTTTTCTGAAGTATCATGTGATACTGAAGACTGGAGTAATGGATACTGGAAAATTTGGCTTTGCCATCACAAGAAAAAAAGTGCATTTTAAAACATGCACTTTATTCTTAAACACAGAAATAAACTAATGGACAAGACTTCTGGTTCATTAGCCACTATGGGGAAATAACGAGAAGAATAACGACATGCAGTAAATGGTAAAACTGCAAACCAGTGTTCATAATTAAGATAATACATTAAAAAAATATGGTAAGACACACCAATTTGCAATATCAAGCAGAAAACGAGCTGTTTTGTAAAGCTAAAAATAGCTGGACACAGATGAGACCGGAAGCCAGACCTATAACATGTTACGGAAAAAAATAAGGTGGATATTATTGGATATTTTATGACCAAATATAAGCAGTTATATCAGGAATGTGTGTGTTTGTGTGCACTTCCTATAGTGATAGTGAAGTCATACCTCAATAAGATGTGGGTGGGTGCTCAGGAAATGAGTCTGTGTGGGCAAATCGCAGGTTTCTTTGAGGTGTGTGTAGCCTTGCGTGATGCCATATGATGATCGGTGACTGTAGCTAGTCATGTGACTAATCCTGTTAGTCTAAACACACCCATATCCCTTTTCTCACTGTCTTTCTGTCTCTCATCAGTTTTCAGGACACACTTCTTCTGCCTCCACCATCTGATGTACTAACCATAAACAATCACTTCACACAAAAATTAACTCTAAGGATTTGAACTTTTATGTATGTCAAATGTATTAAATGTTATTATAGCATTTTTTTTCTTTCTCCTTAGGGTAGGGGAGAATGGGCAAAGCTACGATAGATTTAATTACATCACATGAAAATAGACTAAAGTGCCAGTAATAGCAGAAATATAATTGGTTTATGACTGTAATACAACTTGTGAAATGTAATTTGACTTAAGAAACATGACTTTTCATAAACAAAGAGGTCTAGTGATACAACTATTAGGCCTAAATGGTGTCAAGGGTAACTGAATTATTTTAACTAAAAATAAATAAATAAATAAGTAAACAACAACATTCTAAAATATGAACTATAGAATAAATACAAAGAGAGAAAAAAATATTAAAAACTGTAAAAATGACCACTAATATTTTATACTTTTTGGAAAAACTATTCACTTTATTCACAATTTCAAACTTCATATGTCAGCACAGATGGTGTCTACTTTGAGGAAGTAGGAGGAATTGTCAAGCTTATAACAAGTGCACTGTATTAATTTATTTAGTCTAAAATCTCGATTTCATCAAACAACTAATAAGTTTTCCCTTAAATGGCAAGTTAAATGTAAAGAAATCACTGAGCTACATATAATACAGAGAGTGCCCTCTGCTGGGTATTCAACAAAAAAACTATTTAACACTGTTAGGCAGATAAATGTTTGATTAGTAATGTCTGTCATTTTTTCAACACACCTCTGCAAATCAAGTAAGAAATAGCCTACTCTTTTTTTTTTTCAAGCAGTCTGATACAGATCTGATATGACTGACAAGCTCTGTGCAGTGAACATGAAAATCCTGATAAATTGGTTGAATTTTCACTTCCCGCTGAGCTTTAGGACATCTTTCACCATTGCACCAATCCCATCAAAAATCAAATGCAATTTTGTTTCGCACATGAAAGCAGGTGTGGTCACCACTTTGTTCTTCTTGTCCACATGGGCCTCGTAAGGGTCAAAGGTTAAGGGTAATTCAGATAAACAAACATTCATAATATTAAAGAGAAGTAAAAGAAGAATTTCATAATTATCTCTCATGGTTAAGAATTAGTTTGTCGTAATTTTAACTTTATCTCAGAATTATGACTTTTAGTGACATAATTTAAATGTATTCCATTATTCTGACTTTTTGTGATCCTTTTGACTTATCTTATAATTACACTACCAGTCAAAAGTTTTTGAACAGTAAGATTTTTTTTTTTTTAAAGAAGTGTTCTGCTCACCAAGCCTGCATTCATTTGATCCAAACAAATACAGCAAAAGCAATACAATTTTGAAATGTTTTTCCTATTTAAAAAATGGCTTTCTATTTGAATACAGGGTTCTTACACCTTTTCCAACTCTCAAGGTGCACTTTCATGCTTTTCCAGCACCTTACAACCGTGTTAAATTACGTTGACATATGCTGTATGTACTTTTTTTGAAAGAGCCCAATATGACATTTCCAACTTAAATTGTTGTAATTGTTGAGTACTTTGGAGCACAGATTTATATGGATAGTTCACCCATAAATGAAAATTCTCTGATCAAAAATGTCCAATTATTGGATGAAGTATCCCTTTAAGTTTGGTCTCTTTTTACTAAGACTGACATCTCAAAAAATTAGCTTACAGTCAGATTTTGTTTGGGTGTAGTTACTACATCAAAATAAATTCAGGAGCTGTCAGAATGTAATATTCAGAATATATACAAAGCAAATTTTTTAGCTCTTTACTCCAGTCTTCAGTGTCACATGATCCTTCAGAAATCATTCTAAGATGCTGATTTGCTGTTCAAGAAATATTTTTTATTATTATTATCAATATTTAAAACTGTTGAGTAATTTCTTTCAGGACTCTTTTATCCAAAGATCAGCATTTATCTGAAATAAAAAGCTTTTGTAACATTATACACTATACCGTTCAAAAGGATGGCATTCTTAGAGTTGGTATAATTGTTTTTGAGGTGAAAGAAATTAAAAGAAATATAAAAATTCATACTTTTTATTTAGCAAGGATGCTTTAAATTGACCAAAAGTGATGATAAAGTAATTTGTAGTGTTACAAAGGTTTCTATTTCAGATAAATGCTGTTCTTCTGAACTTTCTATTCATCAAAGAAATCTACTCAGCTGTTTTCAACATAATAATAATAATAATAATAATAATAATTGTTTTTTAGCAGCATATCAGAACATTAGAATGATTTCTGAAGGATCATGTGAAAATATATTCAAATAGAAAACAGTCATTTTAAATAGTAAAAATATTTCAACATTTTACTGTTTCTGCTGTATTTTGGATTAAATAAATGCAGGCTTGGAGAAGAGACTTCTTTAAATAACTTTTAAATGGCAGTGTATGAGAAGAGAAGAGAAGAGAAGAGAAGAGAAGAGAAGAGAAGAGAAGAGAAGAGAAGAGAAGAGAAGAGAAGAGAAGAGAAGAGAAGAGAAGAGACTGTTCAGGTAGGATATGGTGACTTCTTTGACAGTATGTTTTGCTCCCAGTGCAGTGATAGCTTGTGAAGTACCAGCATATGGCCACTTCCCACCTTCCTCCTCCTCATGACCCACCGTCACATCCACACCAGGAAGAACTTTCGCCGCCAGCACTGGAGATATACAGCACAACCTGGTGACCAGAAGACAAGTCATCAATGTTCCATATGAAAACATGTCCAAAACGTTTGATTTGATTAATAAACAAAACAAAAGACCCAAAATCACGAGTCCATATAAATAGTAATATATAATAACTAACCCAATTGGCTTTCCCGCTTTATGGAAGTCCTTTAAAATTCGCTCCACTTCCTTATTCACCTTACAGTCCTTCCCATCAACGGCAAATGTTGACCTGATGATGGTAAAGATGCAGAATATAAACTACAGATAATAGAAGTGAGGACTAGAACAGAAATATCAGTGACAAATTAAAATGCAAACACTTTTATCTTTAAATATTTTCCTCAAAAGACAAGTTTATCACAATAATCACAGCACTCACAGGTTTTTAGCGGCACCAAAACCACCAGGAAAGATGACCGCATCGTGATTACCAACATTCAGTTTTGCCAGGTCAGAGATGTTGCCCCTAGCAATACGTGCTGATTCTGATAAGACGTTCCTATATATAAAAAAAGTTGAGCAAGATGGATTATTATTGATTTTTCATAACATCTAAACCAGTGGTTCTCAATCCTGGTCCTGGGGGACCCCTGCTCTGCACATTTTGCATGTCTCTCTTATTTAACACACCTGATTGAGATCTTCAGCTTGTTAGTTCAGTTCATGGATCTCTCTCCTAATGAGCTGATCTCAGTCAGGTGTGTTAAATAAGGGAGACATGCAAAATGTGCAGAGCAGGGGTCCCCCAGGACCAGGATTGAGAACCACTGATCTAAACAACTCAAATAACAATGATCACAAAAGTCAGTTTTGCTGTGCTATATAATGGACTGTTCTGACACTGTAATCTTTCTATAATCTGAATTTCTTTGAGGACACTTCACCTTGACTCTTTCTCCGCAGGCTGGCCTTTGCCGTGGTCTATCACATGCATCTGAGCCACATCCGGCGCAAACATCTGAACCTCTGCACCTCCCCGACTTAGATGCACAAGGATTCTACATACACAAACATACAGAAAAGCAAAGTATTCACACAAAAGAAAAATGTTTAAGACACTAATTTTGCTTTTAAAAGTATTATTTAAAAAAAATAAATAGAAACCAACAAGTATAGTGGTTACATTTTAATAGTAACAACTTCTAAAGTACAACTTACAAGGAAACCCACATGAATCCTTGTTTAATGCTCCTTATCGAGCTACAGGTTGCTGTGAACCTACTGAATAACTAAAAATAATAGTATAGAGACATAAAAACTAGTAAGGTACTCACGCTGATGCCTCATGGATTTCAGTGCCATCATAGACACCACATCCTGACAACACCTATTGAAAGCAAAATAAAATTATGTCATCAATAAATATCGATAAATGTTAATTCAACTGCTATTCTAGAATAGTTATAACTTATTTCAATTAACGTATTGACAACATTTGACAACAGTATTGAAAATAGTTCGCTGTTCTTTCATATAAACGCAACTGGCGCCATCTTGCGTCTGTTCAGTGATTAACAACCATTAACAACCGTTAACATGATAAGTTAAGTATTAATATATTATGTAATATTGTTTCGGTGTTTGCCCTGGTCACCTTGTATTATATAATAATAATAATCGTACATACAGGATTAAGAAAATGTTACTGTTTTATACGGTCTAATGCAAACGACCAGATTAACTCAGGGTGACATGACCCTACCAGAACTGACAAGTACAGTGATTACTTTCAGTACATACTCAAACCTAACTTTAAAAACTCTAAACGAATAATACATAAATTGTTGATGAAACAATTTATTTCACTCAGGGCTGCTTTAAAATGGGACACGCTAAATATGTGCAGGTAATTTGACATACAGTGTCAATGACATTCATGTGCAGCACCAGTATAACTACTTACAACAGCGACTTTTGCGCCACTGCAGTTTGAAGTTGCATGAAACTGAGCAGCAGCGGCATATTTGATGTGCGCGGAACGGAACAGCGGCGAGCGCAGCGCAAACATGGTGCGGAGTGAGGACATGGAGGAGTGCGCTAAACCACCACTTTCTTCTTCGGAGTTACTGACATGTAGAAAAACAGAGATACATACCGCCACCTAACGTTTACTGTTCTAATCAACCTTGTCTCGCACATAGACATATATAGAGAGTAGACGCCCCATCGACCGATACTCCCTACTGGCGCTGACGAGACGTGGGGCCGCCATCTTGGACCGGTCACCCGCTCCACTCAGTGTAATCTGTTTGGCAGGTGTAATGAGCTGTCAACGCATTTAATTAATCATACCTCACGGAATATCGAACTGATTTTCACGCGGTTTTTTTTGCTGCAAAGGTCATAAATATAGCTGTGAAACATGACACATGGTTTGGCATATTTTAATATTGATAGTGAGCTTAACAGTAATATAATGAATATCTCCGTTCTTGTGATAGTATTGGGTCTTTTAAAAGGGTCTAAAGACTTACAACATGGACTTAAGCACTTCTAATGCGTTATGGTTTGTATAGTTTTATTCTATTTTCACTTGGCTGTTTATTCATTTGACATTGTTCATTACTGATATTCTCCTTAATGTAGTCTTACCATGCTGTTGTTATATTTTGTTGTGATGGTAAAATGAAGCTTTTCGAAGCACTGAGGCTTTCCCCTCAACTGTATCGTAAAAAGGTTCATTACTCGAAGCTTTTCAACACGTTGTACACTAATGACATCTTGTGGTCAAAGGTGGGAAAAGTTGCCTTTGCGTCCCAGATCTCAAAGCGATTTTGGACAGTTTCATCAAATACATCAATTTGTGCTACGAAAACTGTCAGAAATAAAAAATAAATGTAATTTTACTTGAATTAATCTGTAAATAAACTTTTTTATAAAATTCTAAAAGTATAAGCATGGTTTATGTAGGCATATATGTTCAAAGTGAATTAACTGTTAAGTTGACTAATATTATTATTTAGAAGTGCGTGTGAAGCAAGGATAACTACAAAATTATGCACAAAACTACACATGTACATATTTATTCGTATTATGATGTATTCTTAACAAAAAGCGAATGACACTTGAAACGCGTTATTTGAATCAGAATATGAAGCAGTCACGTGGTTATGGCAAAACGAATCAATTGCTTAAACTCCGGTACAGTGCTTCACTGTGAGATGTTTCGTTTTTTTGATACAAGCTTCGAAGCTTCGGTCTTAAACGTCACATCACCAATATTTTGCTTGAATTGACATTGTTGATTATTGCTGTTTTCCCTCATTTTTATTGTTTATTTCATTATGCTATTGACTGAATTGACGTTGTTCATTTTTGCTATTCTCCTTATTAGCTATAATCTGACATCTCTGTTCCCTGTTAAATTTAAGTATTATATTGTTTTGTATTTATGTCACTTTGGACAAAAGCGCAACCAACCATATGAGGTGTAGGCTATGATAGGAATTTAGCAAATCACACACT
>NW_027395108.1:0-10214 GCF_049309525.1 Garra rufa | reverse complement strand
CATCTGTTGAGATGGTAACTGTATGAAAATTTCTTATCACGATTATAGTGACCAAAATGATCAGTTATCAGTATTATCACGGTATTGTTTAAATGTGCAGAAAATGTGAAAGAGCACTGATGCATAAATCGTTTCACAAACTTTTACATTTAAAATCATCAAACAAATAAAATGACTTTTTGTTTTGCATCACTAAAACTAAAACATTTGATCTATAGTAATAACATGTATGAAATGTTCAAATAAAACTTTGAAAAGGTTTCATTAAATGGTAACCCTCACTTTTCAGCCTTCAGTCAAAAATGAGTGCGATTAGAAATACGATTAGGTATTACATGGAGTCAGGATGAAAACAAAATGCCATCAAATCTTTTCTGAAGGAAGTCAGAGCCTTCTGAGCAGCATTCATATAATTTGTTTATTTATTTATTCATTTGGATAATTCGCTTAGCACTCTTTTAAAACCTCCCAGCCATGTTTTCAGACTAAACGAAACTACTCTGTGTGCTGTGCGCACTTTAGACAGTTAAAACTTCTGAGTTGTTCAAATCCCAGTTATCAAATACAGTTTTAATGATAATTAAAATATAAAATGGTAATACAAACCGAGGGGAATTTTGTCATTTATCTTCAAACTAGTAATTGTTTCATCCCTAGTCATCTGTAAATGTTTTAGTTTTTCATTGATTTTCTCATGACAACCTACAGAGTCCCTAATATAAAAAATAATAATAAAATACAGACTTTTACAATATTCGAAGTTTTATAAAAAAAATATTTCTGCCTTTCGTTAGGGCAGTTTGGGATATTTCAAGGCATACTTTGTAGAGGCCAAGAAACCTCACTTGGAAATGGGCTGATGGCACAACAAGTGGCTCAGTGTGCATTTTTCTATATGCTGTTTAATGGTTTCTCATGAGCACATAACATTTTTGCAACGGTCCTTGTGGCTATGTATTACGGTGATAAGAATACTGTAAGAAACCCAAAATGCTTATAACCTGCATTTTGCATAATCAAAATCTGACAATCACTAAAGAAACACTAAACAGTCGTCGTCAAATCTCCCTTCTTGTACAGTAAATGTATTTTTATTAAGTTCTTGATTGTCCATTATAAAAAAAACTAAATGGGGCAAAAGTCTGGAAACACATAAGCAGTTCTCACAGCTTTCCGGGTCCGTCTGTACCTAGAAATACCTCTAAATTTGACTATTCCTGCACTCCATTTTATAAAGCTGCTTTCTTAAAATCATTGTTTGAAGAAGACTGTATTCATAGTTTTTGTCTCTTTGACTTTCTGTAACAATAGAGGTGCAACACTATCTAGTGTGTTGGAGAAGACTGTATTCCTAGTTTTTGTCTTAATATATGCCCTTTAAGGCTGGTTCATGTTTATAATAATACCCTGGGGGTGCAGACTCACTTAAATTAGCATTTTCATTGGATTCAAGCCAGGTTTCTGTCAAACAGTGTGCATCCAATTTAAGATCAGTACTCGTTTGGTTAACAATTAGTGCTTTTGATGAAAGTGATGAATATTTCTTTGATGAAATATTGATGTATTATATTTAATGTTTTCGTTTCATTATATAAGTTCTGTCTAGAAATCTAATTATTGTTTTCTTTTTTCTAGGATAAGTGTTCTGTGTTTGGTATATTGAAAGCTGTGGTTACCATGTGGGAATATTGATTTTTTTACTGATGTAATAGTAAAAACAAATTTATATCAGTGAACATACAGCTGAAACACAGAGACATGATCAACAAGTGTTTAATGCAGAACACCATATGAAAGATTTACATGGATTTCTCACACAATTCTGTGCGACTCTGTATTCTTACCTATATCACAATTCCTACACAGTGACAACATATGTATTAATGTGGCTGAATGTGCCTTTTACTGTCCAAAGTACATTAATGACACAGCTTTACTGACAAAACAGCAACCCTTGACCCTTCATACGCCCTGAATCAAAGATTCTTATCTTTATTACTCTTTATAAGCAAAGTCCTTATGCTTGCTGTATTCATCCAGATCTCAGTTGTCAACAAGCACAAACTTCACTGACTTCACTCCACAGAAGCTGGTTTAATTACAGTAGTTTATGTCCACATGCAAAGTCGCATATAACTGTTTAGTGGCATGTTAAAAGTAATAATGTCAATATGTATTGTAACATTTTTGATTTTGACATTTTTTGGTAATACAGATGAGCAATGTCATAATTATTCAACATTCAACTTTAAGTCACTTACCCCCGGTTTCACAGACAAAGCTTAAGCCTAGTCCCAGACTAAACTGCAAGTCTGAGCTGTTTCAACTGAAAGAAACTTGCACTGACTGATCCTAAAATATATCAGTGCCTTTGTTTTGTCTCGAAATGCATGCACACCAATAATGTTTTATTCTAACTCACATTTATAAAAATGACCTAAATTTCTTAATTGAACTATGACTTAATTCTGGCTTAGTCTAAGCCCTGTCTGTGAAACCATTGTATTGAAAATCAATCAAGGAAACTTTGGAAATGCAATAAAACTTAAATAGCTTGAGCAGCTAGACATACAGTGCCAAGGTAAATATGAGCAAAGGTGAATTTAAAAATAAATCTGCATTGTGTATGTTTTTGATCTTTCATTCAAAAGTTTACAAAATTCTAGCCTTTCATTGAGGTAAAACAATTGAAAGTGGGGCCAACTCACATTATGAAATAAATGGATTTCTCTGATGCATGTTGACTACAGGTATTGGCACCTCTAAAAATTCCTATGAAGAAAATATCTCTGAAGTATATTCCTATTCGTATTTACATTTTTATTGCACCAGGGTGACTAGGAGCATGAAATCGTCCAGCCATGACTTCCCGTTACACAGGATTGTAAATATGAGGAACACAAAGGCCAAATTCCCTTAATCATCCATCACAAGGAGTAAAACCAATGAACATAGTTCTGATGTGCAGAACAAGTTTGTTGAGCTTCACAAAATAGAAAGTGGCTGTAAGAAAAGAGCTAAAGCATTGAAAATCCCCATTCCCACCATTAGGGCAATAATTAAGAAGTTCCAATCAACTAAAGATGTTACAAATCTGCCTGGAAGAGGATGCGTGTCTATCATCCTAAAACATGGTGAAGAGGAGGGTTTGAGGGGCCAAAGTCTCTCCAAGGATCACAGCTGGAGAATTGCAGAGAACTGTTGAGTCTTGGGGTCAGAAAGCCTAAAATAAAATTATCAAACAGCCCCTACATCACCACAGTTTTTTCCAGAGGGTGTCAAGAAAAATCCCCCTGGCTCATCCAAAAACAAACTCCAGCATATTCAGCTATATTATCATATTGTCAGACATGATTCGAACTTCAAACAGGACTTGGCTTCTATAGTTTAAATGAGCATTTGGGCAGCTAACCCTCCAGGTATTTTTGGGGCAGACAGGGATTTAAAAGTACCCCATGCCCACGGTTAAAAATACTGCTGGGTCTTTAATGTTGTGGGCCTATTCTTCTGCCGGAGGTCCTGGACATCTTGTTTAGATACATTTCTTCATGGATTCTATTAAATACCAGCAGATAAAAACCTGAACCTGACTGCCTCTGTTGGAAATCTTATAATTGGCCGTGTTTGCATCTTTCAGCAGGACGATGATCCAAAACAAACATTAAAATCAACACAAAAATGTGTCACTGAGCACAGAATGAAGCTTTTACCATGGCTGTCCCAGTTCCCTGACATAAACCCTGTAGAAACTGAAGAAGCACCAACATGAAGCTAGGAATCTAAAGGATCTGGAGAGATTCTGTATGAAGGAATGGTTGATCTCTGGTCAGGTGTTCTCCAAACTCATTGGACATTGTTGGAGAAAACTCAGGAAAGGGACGTTGCAATAATTGGGTGCCAATAATAGTGGCCAATGTGAACTAGACAAAAACTTTTTTTTTTTTTAATAATGAGACCCCCCCCCCTCCCCAGGTTCTATTGTTTTACTTCAATCAAAGGTTAGAATTTTGTGAATTTTTTTAAATCAGATTTATTTTCACTACCACCTTTGCTCATATTTACCAAGGGTGCCAATATTAGTGGAGGGCACTGTATATCATATACTTATATATATAGTGAGAGTGTTTTTTAGAAGTGAGGTCAGCACACTAGTCAGTGTTCAGCTTTTCACTATATCAGTGCGGGCATGAACCCCTCACATGTGTAGTCAAACCTTTATACCAATATAATAGGTACTCATTCCTGTTACCCAGTTTCATTCCTGTTACTACATAGTTTTTCTTCAAAATATAAAGTTAAACCATTCTTTTTTAAATTAAGTTTGGTCCATTTTACCCATTGTTTAACAAATTGCATCATAAAAAATTTATAAGTTTGAGTCTCATTTAAAATGAAAAAATGGTTGTGTGTATTTTAGAAAAATACACCTCGTGTTTTTTTTATGATAAATATTTTTTTGACCATGAAACCAACTATTTATTTAAAATAAATGCCTGTCTAAGGGGAAAATGAAGCTTTTGGTAACAGGACTGAGAAACATGCATTCATTTTAAAATTGTGTAAAAAGTTAAATAAAGTTACCTGAGATGGCCCAGTAGACATTTTGAATATAGTTAAATATATGTATTACTAGATTCAGTCTTAAAAAAAGATAGAAATTTATTTTTGGGGGGAAGAATTTTGGTAAAATGGCCCGTATTTATTCTGTAATTCGTAGAGAACAAAATAATGTAATAGTGGTCATTGGAAACTGAAATCTTCAACCCCTTTGAGGTCTGCATTCAAAATCACACCGAAAATCAATATAAGATTAAAATTACAGCCTGATCGAATGTGCATCATTTTTTTCAAAGCATAAAGTGAGTCAGTGAGTCAGTAGTGTGTATGGCTCCCACATTTCTGACTGTTTAGTCAGAAACATACACACCAGTCTCCTACTGGAGGTTATTTTGTGTAGGGCTCTTCCTGTTTCTCTATGCACAAAGCAGATACCGGTCTGACAAGTTTGTAGCAAATGGTGTTAATCATTTTACGTTCACGGTTTGCTTTAAATTTAGTTGTGCTAAAATGTAGTGAAGTGAAATCATTTTGAATTCAGATGTAGATATTTGGGTTTATTGTTCACAATATAACATAGAGGGAAAAACCTTTAAGTTAACACTACAGTGGGGTCTTTCCATTTTTTCTTTGTTTGTCACTCCTCTTCCTCCTAGACCATAGAATCATGCCTGTCATGCTTTACATATTAGATGAATGTTTACTGCACTCATGTCATGCAAACTTGTGTAGCGTGAGAAGGAAACGAAAGCATGTGACAGAGAGCTCTATCAGTCTCAGCAACAGCATAAACATTTTTTCAAACATTCTTCAACTTGTTGATGTCATGTTTCTACGTCCTTATGTGCATGTATGTATATGTACATGTACATTGAATAAAAGTGTTTCAGAAGATACAAAATAAATAATTATATACATTTCCTGAAATCTATGTCTAACTCCATTGCTAAGGTCTATTTTGAGAGCATGTCCTGACAGGAATGCTGTTGGGTCAGTTCTGTGAAGTCAGTGAGTGAGCAAATCTGCCAAAATTTTAAAGACTGTCAAACTTTGAATGTTGACTTGACAAAGCTTTGCCTGAAAGATAACAAATACTTAAATGTTATAGGTAGATAGACCAAACACCAATCAAAATAGAAAACTTGCTATTTTTCTTTCGTTTACCTGCATGTCATGTGTCATGTAACCAATGTCAGAGAACTGTGAAATGTGATACTTATTAAAATATTTGGTAGCACTTTATTTTGATGGTCCCTTTTAAACATTCACCCATATGAGTGTGAGTAGACTTAACATCTGCTAACTTTTTTGTGATTATCACCCAACAGACATTCTACTGACTTTGCAACCCTAACCATACCAGTCTACTACACTCTTAACAATAAAGGTGCTTCACGAGGCCATAGAAGAACATTTTTGTCTAAACGGTTCCATAAAGAACCTTTACATCTGAAGAACCTTTCTGTTTCACAAAAGGTTCTTTGTGGTGAAAGAAGGTTCTCCAGATTTTAAAAAGGTAAGAAAGAGATGGTTCTTTAAAGAACCTTTGACTGAATGGTTCTTTGTGAAACCAAATGGCATTGCTGTGAAAAGCACCTTTATTTTTAAGTGCAACACTCTAATGAGAGTTAGTAGATATGTAGGTGCAATGTTAGTAATAAAGTGAAACCAAATATTTATTTTAAAATCTCAGGCTCAGATGACAAAAAAGTTTGTGAATGCCTGCATTACAACATAAATTTGTGCAATTTAATGTGTTTAAAAGACATATTAATACCTACTGAGTGATCATTTAAATGATGTTTGATTAAACAAGGTTCAGGAGGAGCACGATCAGATAATCAACCCATTCGGCACAGGTGCAACCTGTTTAACCAATCATTCAATCAGCGCATCCTCTATATATATTACCAGCCGTCTTACCTCCATCCAGCGATAGTTTCTTGGCATCCCTCCTCCACCCCTACTCTCCACTTCTAATCTGTTTCGATCCTACACTAGCAGGGGGAGTTCTCTGGTTCCGGCCTGTATTCCGGCCCGGAACCCTTCCCCCGGACAGCACGCCAAAATATGCTTAATGCTCGCTCAAGCAGATTAGATGTAAGGGCGAACTCGTGAAATTAAAATATGTTCATTAGTAGTTGCTGCAATGTTGAAACACCTCTTAAACCTGTAGTGATTTTTGTAAATGGTTTAGAAGGCTATGGGCAGTACCATTAAAGGGACAACTTTATACCATACAGTATCTCACAAAAGTGAGTACACCCCTCACATTTCAGCAACCATTTTAGTATATCGTATAACAGTATAGGTTTACTGTCCCCTGAAAATTACACAACATGTATGTTGTGTATCACCTTCACCTTCAGCTTCATCAGCAAGGCAGTTGTCATCTTGGTGGTGTGTTTGGGATCGTTATCATGTTGGAAAACTGCAGTTCGGACTAGTTTCTGGAAGGAAGGCTTCATGTTCAGCTTCAGAGTGTACAGTACATAATGGAATCCATGTTTTCCTCAATGAACTGCAGCTCCCCAGAACCAGCAGCACTCATGCAGCCCCAGACCAAGTTTATCTTATAGTCTCATCAGACCACAGGGCATGGTTCCAGTAATTCATGCTCTTGGACAGGGTTTTCTTCAGCAAAATGTTTGTACTTAAAGCACCATATTTTAACTGCTCTAATACAAAATACACAACTCTGTATGGTCCTTTCAAGCAGACAAAAATATAAACATGAATAGGACATGTGGCTTTGCATGATTAAACAACATACTGCTGTTATCACTTAGGGTGTACTCACTTTTGTTTACCAGCTATTTTGACAATAATGGCTGTATGTTGAGTTATTTTCAGGGGACAGTAAATCTATACTGCTATACAAGCTGCACATTGACTACTCTAAGATATATCCAAGTTTCATTTCTATAGTATTGTCCCTTGAGAAGATACACTAAAATGGTTGCTGAAATGTAAGGGGTGTACTTTTGTGAGATACTGTATCTAATCTTAAAGAGTGCAAATTAGTACCTTGGAGTAGTAATCCAATAATCCATTAGGAAAATCTTTTTTATATTGTGAACCCATTGACAAGCTAACAAGGGATTGATGTATGTATGTATTTATTTATTTCATTTATGCATTTCTGTATTTATTGTTTGAGTGTAGTCAAGTCAAGTCAAGTCACCTTTATTTATATAGCGCCTTTTACAATACAGATTGTGTCAAAGCAACTGCACAGTATTTAAACAGCACAATAGTGTGTAAGTAACGCATTATTGTAACAATCAATTTTCAGATTAAAGGCAGTTCATCAATGAATTCAGTGATATCATCGTCAGTTCAGTTCAAATAGTATACGATATCGCTGGAAAATGTCCCCAACTAAGCAAGCCAGAGGCGACAGCGGCAAGGAACCAAAACTCCACAGGTGACAGAAATGGAGAAAAAAACCTTGGGAGAAACCAGGCTCAGTCGGGGGACCAGTTCTCCTCTGGCCAGACCAAACAACAGTTTGTACCAATGTCTGATAAAGACAGACAGATACATAGACGGGTTAAACGGATGCTAACATGGCCTAATGATCTGAAATTTAGATTGAATTCGAGGTGGCAACTGCGAAATTCTTTCTGATCTTTCTGAGCCCTCCTGGTGAGGTGCAAACTCAAAATAAACTTGAGGCTTTGTGTTTGTGTGTTAGATTGCCAATGTGACCATTTTTCAGTAATTGTCCTCTTCACCTCTGCCAGTTAAGCTGACTGTGTATCCTAGGTAAAGGAATTTTGATGACACTGTGGAGATGGTCCTGTGCGTCACAGGGATTTTTTAACCAGTTAACGAACAGCTGTCTAGTTATGGACAATGGGCAAAGCTAGCATGGGTAGGGTATTTAAAGAAGCTGAAAGGAGATAACTTCATGGAGATTCAGAACACTCTGCAAGGTAAGCCTTAAAATCAGCTCAATGTGAAAAATCAAGTCAGCTAAGGATGATGTTTGTCTCTTTTTGTCTCTCCTCTCTCAACTCTCATTTATTCCTTAAATTTCAGATGAAATTCCAGGTTTTCCATCTCTCTTCCACTCTTCAAACCACAGTCTTTTTCTTGCTGGTGCTACTGGTTCAGCCTCCCAGAGGTCTAATGCTACCACACCATCCCATGGTTTACCTGCCTACGTTGGACAACCCTGAGTGGGAAGCTGCAATGCTCCAGCTTCAGGCTTCACTGGGAGCTCCAGGCGGCAGACCAGTGGTGGAGCTCCAGCCCTGGGCTCTGATTCAGGAGCCGGGACCCGAGGAGCTTCTGGAGAGAGTGAAGGCAGAACTAGGATGGGGACAGAAGAGCATGGTGAAGGGCCAGAAGAGAGAGGAGCTGGGACGGACACCAGTGGGAACATTCCCAGACAACCATATAGTGGCTGTGCCATATCCACAGGGGGGCGAGGTTGAAGAAGAGGGCGGAGAGAAGCGGAACGAGGCGCTCACTTCCATCGCAGGAGGTTTGCAAGCCTTCAACAGACAGAAAGGAGGATTTGGCTTTCGATTCGGCAGAAAGTGAAGGGGGAAGGAGTGTGTGTTTGTATGTATGTGTGGATTTACGTAGATATACTTTGGAGGCAAATATGTCCGTAAACGCGAGCAAAATCTGACGAAACCACCCTTTGGGAATGTCCTTTGAAAATTGTGTGTGTGGGAGGTTTGGGTTGAGTGACAGAAATGATATTTATTTCATGGGGAAAATGCAGATTGTATGACATTTATTAAAAAATGTTAACACAAATTATGTAGTTCTCAATTATTTTTGCACAAAACATCTTCCTCGCTTAAAGTTGGTATAGATATGTACGCTCTCACTGGCTAAACTTGATGTGCATGACACCTCAAATTGGAAACTATTATTAAGGGGAGACAAACAAGTTTAAGATTTTGGGCTTTTTGGTTTTTCATAAAGTGTTTTTTTCAGACTAGTGGAAAGAAAACATCCAAGAGAAACTGTGGATTCTTAAAGTGTTTCTTTTATAGCACTTTATCTATTTGTGTCAGTAGATTTCAATTAATACATATTTTTAAAGACTGTTTTCTCAAAATGAGTTTTTTCTTCTACACTCCAGTAACACTTACACACACCAAACTTTACCTTTTTATTCCTGTCTATATCCTGAAGGATTTTACAAAGGGGTTTGTTCATATATAATTTTCTTTATTTTATACATCATTTTATTCCCCAAAATGGTAATATATAACATGAATTTTGAAACTGACTTCATCCGGTGTTTAGATTTTTGTACTAGAAATGTATGCAAATTAGTGCATATATAATTAAATAATGCCTCATTTACTTAATAAAACCTAACATTTTAGAAAATTTGTAATACAAAAAAATGTTTGCAATTATCAATGTAATCAACCATCTGAGTAAGTAAGGTGATAACTATTCGTTTTTTAGTTTTTTGTTTTTTACCCTATATTCACCTGCAGTGTCTCGCCTTAAATATTAACTTCTGGTTGCTTTGCAGTGATCAAATCACAAAACTTTTTATTGTCCTGAAAAGGAGTGTCTTATATATATATATATATATATATATATATATATATATATATAAATATATAAATATATATTAATATATATATATATATATATATATATATATATATATATATTAT
>NW_027395107.1:0-10233 GCF_049309525.1 Garra rufa | reverse complement strand
AGAAGCAAGCATAAGTAGATTTGGGTGTTTACTTTGGGATGGCTGACCTGCAGGAAAGTCCACTGATCATTATTTTCAGTCTTTGCACCAAAGGCACCACAATTCTTGCCAAAATGGCCTGATACTTCAAATAATCCATGATATTCTTCATACGGTCATGATTTTCACTTCCTGCTACAGTAAAACACCCCCATAACAAGACTAGTCCATCTCAATATTTGATTTTTTGAAAAGGTTTCCGTTTGATCACATCATTCCATAAAACATTCTTCCAGAACCCCTCAGGTCTATCCAAATGAATTGTTAGCATGTTCAAGGCCTTTTTGTTCTTCTTGGTCAAGAGTGGTATTTAGCCAGATGCCTCGACATTAAGGCCATACTTGTCTAGTGTCTTTCTTATACACTGCATTACATGTCTTTGGCTGTAATGGCAGGTTTTCCTCAGTTGCTCTGATGAAACATTTGATAATATTGTGCTTTTTTTGTTCAACACCCTCAAAGGTTTTCTGGTACTTTAAACTTTAAACTTTAAACTAAGGAATAAGGCTACCAGCTGTGTCTCTAGGAACTTTTAATGTCTTGGAAATCTTCATGTAGCCTTAGACGTACTGATATAATAAAACGATTTTGTCTCTATAGCTTTTGTGAGAGCTTTGTTGACTTTGTCATAGTTGATACTCAAACTTCAGCACATGCATGGGCTAACTACATGTATGTGTAGCAGCTCAAGCTAATGCAGTTTTTTTTTTTTTTTTTAGAGTTTTCAAAGGCATTGTGTTTTAAGACAATTTTGTTCCCCACCATAAAAATAAGTGACTTAAAAACACCAATGTTGAATAGGGGTTGAATAATTATGACCTAGCTGTGTTATTAAAAAAAAAAATTGATTGCAACTGTACATATTTTTTAATTGCATTGCATGTTTTTTGCTGCCATAATAATGACCCATTTCAAATGTTTTCATGCTTTTCTTCTCTTTCTTCTTTTTGTTCCCACATGCTGTGGTGGAACATTTATGAAATAATGTTTTTGTAAATACCTTCCAGCATTTCAGTTTTTTTTTTTTTCAGTAATAAATATGCATGCAAATTACAGTGAAGTGTAACAGTTACCAGTGGTCAAAAAGGATGTAAACAGTGAGTTTTCAATCAATTTCTTCTTGTTAACTGAGATGTGAATTCGGTTGGCAAATAAATTACCACATGTCCTTGGTGTTTGTCAAAAAACATTAGGTAATTTGGCCCCGTGGTTTAAATGCTGATGGTGGGAGAAAATCACCGGCATTCTGGATTCGGACGGCAATAAAAATAGAGACTAACCCCTGTAAATGTTGAAAATCACTTAAGTCACCATGAGAAACAATTATAGTTCAAATCAGCCAATGACAAATTTATCTTTTTTTTTTTTTTTTTTTGATGAACAATGTTTAAAAGAACAGCATTTATTTGAAATAAAAATGTCTTCATTGTCTCTTTACTGATTTAAATGCATCCTTGAAGAATAAAAGTAAAAAAAAAAATCTTACTGACTCCATACATTTGAACAGTAGTGCATATGTATATACTGTTGGTGAAATGACTTGATCTGAGCAGCTGAGCCTTAGCCATCTTCAAGAAACAGGTAAAAAAAATCTCTTCCATCTACACTTGACACTTTCTATTCTATTCTCTTTTCTATCCACTTGTGTGTGTATATATATATATATATCCCGGTAATTTTTTGGCATTTTCATCTCACATGAACAAATAAACTCAATCTCCCAAACTGCTGTGAGTGTCACTTTTACCGTTTCATTTGAGAAAACTAGCATCATATCATACTGTATACACAGAAACGTCATGGCAACCTGTCAAAATAAAAGTACGGTGGTGTAACATGTAATGGGCTGGGTAGGTGTTGACGTTAAAAAACACAATCTAATAGGTAGAAAAAATAATTTCATTGTTAGTTAGTTAGTAAACACAAGTACATCTAATTGAACATAATTTATTTTCATCAACAAATTATCATAGAACAGCTTTATGAGCTTTATGATCCATTCTCAAAGACTTTAAGTCATTATTTGGGTAGCACACATATTCTGAATGCCTTCAGCAGAATTCAAATTAGCCATTTTAATCTAGATTAATCTAGATTAATTCCAAGATTTAATCTAGATTAATCTAGATTAAAAAAATTAATCTATGCCCACCCCTAATATATTATATATATATATATATATATATATATATATATATATATATATATATATATATATATATATATATATATATAATAAAAACTTGACCCTCTAACACTTGCACTCTCTATTCTAACTACTTGTTTTCTTTTTATTTATAATAAAAAATTGACCCTCTAACACCTTAATACTAGAATAAGTGTACTGCGCTAGGCTAACTGGGACACAGCACTTACATAATATTGCTCTTTTGTTGGTTTGATTGCTTCTATTGTCCTCATTTGTAAGTCGCTTTGGATGAATCTGGCAAATTACTACATGTAAACGTAATGTGTTCATATATAGGGGAATTTTGATGGTTTATCTCGCAAATCTGACTTTTTTCTCAGAATTGCGTGATACAAACTCACAATTCTGACATTTTTCCTCTGTTTAAATCCTGCAACTCTGAGTATTCTCACAATTGCGAATCTGTATCTCGTAATTCTGACTTTTTAACTAGCAATTGCTATTATATATCTCACAATTCTTAGAAAAAAAAGTCAGAATTGCGAGTTTATTATTTGCAAGATAAAATGTTGTAATTACTTTTTTATATATATAATTCATTGGTGGAAAGGGGCTTCCATTGTATATGGGCCATTCTACAGAATTGGTCCAAACTTCTTTCCCACAATAAAATGGCTACATGGTGAGTAGATAGGTCTCATCATTTTTTAAGGTAAAAGTGTTCAAAAGTCGGACAAATCTGTGTGTAACTTTAAGGAACATCACTATTAAACACCTTTTTTTCTGCAATTAAGCACACTTTTTTTGGGAGTTATTCCATGACATTTATTTTTTATATGTGTACAACTGTTCAGAACTGTGCTAGCTAACAATGTGCTGATTAGAATCTTTGAGCAAGGTTCAAAAGTATCTAAAATTGTTACTACTAAAACATTTGGCAGAGTTTCGGTAGTGACATCATTGATTTTTTGGGTTTGTAAAATACTTAAGTTTAAAATCAGTAGCAACTTTTTGCCTTTTACAAAGAAAAAATGGATTCAAAATACAAAAAAATCTCATAAATTACACTTGAAGTATTGTAAAAATGTAATTGTTATTGATTTACCTCTGTTTTTTTTTTTTTTATAAAATATATAAAAAAATATATATTTACAATGTAGATGTGAGCAAAATCTCAGGTCAATATAACCTTTCTAATTAAATTATTATTACTGTTTCGGTAGTGACAAATTTGGGGAAAGGACATATATTCCAAAATTTTCTAAGAATACAAAATGAGAATTAACTGTACAGTTACTATAAATGTGTACCTTGAATATTGTACAATTTGCATAAAAACTATTTCCAACTCTGACTTTGTAGATTCTGTAGAATGGCCCATATATGCGTGTGTAACTGAATGCAACAGTGCAGCAAAAATATAATATTAAAATGATCAGCAAATGATAATAATATGATAAATTAGTGTTTCACATCAGAACTTTTACCATATCATGTTTTTTGCCTGGAACAATGTATTGACCATTCAGAAGACCTACACAATTATATACATACTTTAATTTTAATCTGCGGGTAAAAGACGAAAACAATAAGTGTAATGCTGCTTTGAATTGTTGTTGTTTTTCACTAATTGGAAAGACACCCACTAAAATGTTGTTCAGTGTAACAATCTTGTCAGGCATATTTACAACAAAAAACTATTTATGACATACTAAAAGATAAAAATTACTTTAACCCCAAATACTAATTAGTTGAAATTCTACATTTTTTAAATTTGCCACTATCCTAGATTTTGCCCATAATATAATACTGTAAGCATTAATATAGAATAAGCATGCTGTTTGAATTTTTACATAAATATTGTGATTGTAACATTATTTCAACCATATATTGACATTTCATTTTCCACTTATTTTATACCCTAAAGGTAGATACTTTACTTACATTTATTGTGTTTTCTATGGACATAAAATAACTTTTGTAAGATTATTTAATGTGGACATCTTAAAGGAGTAGTTCACTTTCAGAACAAAAATTTACAGATAATGTACTCACCCCCTTGTCATCCAAGATGTTCATGTTTTTCTTTCTTCAGTCATAAAGAAATGATGATTTTTGAGGAAAACAGTTAATGATTTCTCTCCATATAATGTGCTTCTATGGTGCCCCCGAGTTTGAACTTTCAAAATGCAATGTTTTCCTCAAAAAAAGGTACTTCACGACTGAAGAAAGAAAGACATGAACATCTTGGAACATCTTGTTCTGAAAGTGAACTTCTCCTTTAACATCTTTGACCCGTGTACACTGCAATTATAAATACCTTTGGTTTATGTCTAATGAGGGACATTCTTCTAATTTCTTTTAGCAGACAACAATCATTTAAAAAAAGATTCCATACAATATACACTAGAATCTATTGGGAAATATCAGCAACTACAAGCTAATTAAACTCAAAAGCAATATTATGCAAATTTATACATGTTTGGTTTGATCTAAACAGCTCATCTAACCAACCATTCCACATCCTCTTAACCAACCACTGTTTTCTTTGTTGATTCATATGGATTTCCCCCAGAGCTGAACCTAAACCATCATCACATCACCGCCTACAGTGTGATTGCTAAAAGCTATTTTTCATCTGCAACCGCCAGCTCAGCTGCTATTGTCTAAACTACCATATAAAAGACTCTTGTATTCTCCTTTACACGTCACTTACAGTACAGATACAAACCACATTAATTCGGCGTCTTAAAAACATTGCTTCAATACTAAAAAGAGAAAAAAAAAAAAAACACAATTGCAACAGTTCTGCTCATTATAACACCGAGTGACTGGTGATGTCTGAGCATTTGTGTGTAACATGAGACAAACGCATTATACTTAAACTGAATTGAAATGAAATTGAATTGGCCCTGGGCATGTGTATAATCATCTTACAGGCTCAGGAGTTTTACGGCTGAGGAACAAAACACTACTGTGCCTCGGTATACAGGTTTAAAGTGACAGTACACACACCGAATCCCTCACAGACCTCAAAGAGAGAGACGAAACCAATCAACAGCAGTGAATGTTCACCGATAATATGCTAAAGCAACGGTTTTGAGAAGCGCCTGCTGCCGGCCCGCTGCGGCCCCAGTTGGCGCGTGCTCAGAGGCGCCTGGGGTGCGCGTGGAAAAATGGGTCAGGCCGATGCAGCTGCCTCAGCCTTCATCGTGCGGAGCAGCTAGAGCCTGACATGGTGGTTCAAAGCCCCTCAGACTGCGCTGCTGGCTACTCTAATTGGCTCTGCTGGAGTCAACAGACCCTCCGAGGAACAACGTCAGCCTATTTGTAGGGGTCTTGTAGCACTCTAAATCTGATGAAGCTTCCGCCGATGAGCAAAACAGCTGGTATTAATCTGGTAGGCAATCTGCTTGTAGCTCAAAATCGCACTATAGATTAAATACCTGTGAGTAAAAGTCATAACGACCAGGTACGTGTGACATTCTTTGCATTGGAGTGAGTCGGTGTCATATCATCCCTCTAATTAGCTCTTCCAGCTTGGGAAAAAAAACCTAGAATAAGCGAGCAGGAGGCAGAAAGAGGGGGAGTTGTTGTCCTACACCTTCTGGCAGCTTGTTAATTAAATTTAAATCGTCGCCCATCCCTGCTTTTAAATCCAAGAGTGCACTCATTCGCCTAGTATTACTCAGCATTCCGAATGAAACTGCTTCAGCATAAAGGACTCAAGTACAAATAAAACCTGTACGGGTAAGCAAATGCAAACACAGTGCTAGATCTCAAGAAACGTTCATTTCAATGCAGACCTTCACAGGAAACGTCTTCAGGCGTTGGAAAACGTCAATTATTCATCAAACCCTAATGTTAACTTAACATTAATGTGTGATTTTTGCATGTTAGCGTCATCTGGATCTGCTTCGCATTCATGACTACTCTGTGCTAAACTGTTTAAAATGCACATCATGGTGAGAAGACTTCCAACAGATGGCAGAGGGCCCTAATTGGGTATAATTTACTTTAACTACCAGCATTTCTGTCTATTTAAAAGTCAATTAACATTTTACTGTCATTAAAACTTCCATCAGTCTAAATATGTTTGACATACCCATCGAGTTAATATTGAGAGCGTTGAGGGGACTGTGAAACACTTCTACAGGTTAACATATCAAATGGTCATGCTCATCTGATTATGAATGTACTTATCCATATATGACCAAGCAGAGATTCATCATCCGCAAGCATTATGCGCGATAAATCGCTTCTCGGATGCAAAATAGCGGGCGCGCCATAAAACTCAATATGTGCCTCAAATGCGTTTACTATATTTTGTAATGTATTTGATGACAGGATGTTTCACTCCCTAAACAGGGGTGATTTGTAGATTCGGTTCTTTAGAAGGCACTTGAGCATTTGCAAAGCCTGAGACTTTGAGGAGACTAAAACTGATGCTGTAATATATGGTGTTTGTTGCCACCTGGTGGTGGCAACTGAGGATAAATTTATACTGTTGTGGTAATAGAAAAAGCCAAGTTGTTGTTCTGGATGGTCAATACAATGCTTTAGCTATATTTCTTCTTCTTTTTTTTTTTTTTTTTTAAGAAAATGAGGGAAAATATTCTTGTAAAAACCAACGTTATACCACAAGTGCAGTGAAACTAGCTTAAAGGAGAAGTTCACTTCCAGAACAATAATATACACATACTTTCCTTACTCCCTTGTCATCCAAGATGTTCATGTCTTTCTCTCTCTCAAAAAAATGTTTTTGAGGAAATCATTTCAGGATTTCTCCCCATATAGTGGACTTCTATGGTGTCCCTGAGTTTGAACTTCCAAAATAAAGTTTAAATGCACCTTCAAAGGGCTCTAAACGATCCCAGCCAAGGAAGAAGTGTCTTATCTAGCAAAGAAATTGGTTATTCTCTATAAAATACTACATACTTTTTAACTTCAAATGCTTGTCTTATCTAGCTCTGTGTAAACTCTTTGTATTCCAGTTAATGACAGTTAGGGTAGATCGAAAAACTCCCTTTTCATTTTCTCCTCCAACTTCAAAATAATCCATTACTTTTTTTTTAAACCTTTTTTTTTGTTTTTGTTTGCATGTTCACTTTGTAAAAATTGGGTTGGTACTTCTGCAGTGATGTAGGATGATTTTGAAGCTGGAGGAGAAAATGAGATGGGAGTTTTTTGACATACCCTAACTGTATTAAATCGGAATACACAGTATTCACGCAGAGCTAGACAAGACGTCATTTGACGTTAAAACGTATTTAAATTGTCATTTTTTTAAAAAAAAATAACTGACCGTATGGCTAGATAAGACCTTTCTTTCTTGGACCTTTGAAACTGCATTTAGAAAGTTCAAACATGGGGGTACCTTATGGTTTACTGTATGGAGAGAAATTCTGAAATGTTTGCCTCAGAAAACAATTTCTTTACGACTGAAGAAAGACATGGGGTGAGTAATTCATCTGTAAAGTTTTGATGGAAGTGAACATCTCCTTTAACTTGGAGAAATCTTAAAATTCCATGTACTTGTTAGCTAAACATAATATAAGTAGCCAAATGTTTCATAAACAATTACAAATTGCTTCTGAACATCTGTTTTGGGCCTACTTACTGCTTAAATGCTCTGCGTAATGCCTTTCTGTTATTTTAAACAAGCACATGATGCATCATCTGTTTGTCATTGCAATTACTTTAACATTTCTAAAGGAAAACCTTCTCCAAATCCAAATTTGTTGAGTCATTATCGCAGATGAATGAACAATCCATGATGACGCATTTGAATGGTGAACTTGTCAAAATTTCCAGTGCGCAAACGATTTGCATGCTGTTTTGGGAACCGTGTCCTGAAGCGCAAACACCTACTACCTCATGACTAATGAAGTACTTGAGAGACAAATCTCACAATTGGAGACCTAATTTACATGTAAATACTGTTCGTGGCATACATTTTAGTAGTCGCGAATGTCTTGGAAAAATAAAAAAAGCTTTAATCCTCAAACAAAGGAAAGAGGATGAAGTCACATACTGTAGCCTCATAATTTTGTCACTCATGAAAGACAAAACACAAATCCACACACAAATTTGCTGTGTTATTTAAACAAGGACATGCTACTACGTCTTTGGGTACTTCTTTTCTAAAGCCAAATAGAGAAAAAAATGTATCAATATTAGTTGACTACTGCATTATCTTACATTATGTTAATGAAATATTTGACTACTTAGCATTTAGCTATGAATTACACAATATTACACAGAATGTCACCGATTTGACAGCTCATTTGACAGCACTTGTGGCATAATTTTGATTTCCAAAGAATACTTGTGTCCTCATACTTACCAAATGTATTCACTATAATTTAAAAAATAAATAAAAAATAAAAATATATTATTTTTATTCAGCAAGGATGCATTAAACTAATGCAAGGCAACAGTAAAGACTTTTATTAGCTATAATTAAACTGAAAGGGATATCACTTTTGGACTTTCTATTCATGACATTTTCATTATTTACAATAAAAAAAGAAATATTTCTGAAGGATCATGTGACACTGAAGACTGGAGTAATGACTGCTGAAAATTGAGTTTTGCCATCTCAGGAATAGATTACATTTTTAAAATGTATTCGAATAGATATTAATGGTTACTCTTTGTTTTATGGTGCCCTTGTTACTGAGTAATTTACTGAGTACATTTGGTCATACTTTAGTTTGGGGACCTGTTCTCACTATTAACTATTAACTATGACTTTTGTTTCAGTAAACTCCTGTATTTGGTAATGTGGTTAAGTTTAGGTATGGGGTATAGGATTAAAGGATAACTATTGCCAAAATGCAACCTGGGCTGTTTTTTTTTTTTTTTACTATAAACGAGACAAACATATATCTAAAAGCATAATTATGACAAACGAGCCGTTTTTGAGATTGACCGTGATTTCATTTTGTGGTCAATGGCCGGTGAATGGGAGTTCTAGGGGCATAAATTTGAGCGCATCAAAATCGATATTTTTACAACACTAAGGAGGCTCGACACACCATGAAACTTTACTCGAAGTATCGCCTGGGTCTCTACACATCAACTCGAGCATTGAGAACATTGTTTGTGTACACAGAGTTTACTAAAAAGAAAGTTTTTGAACAACTCACTTACACTGTTTGGGTTTCCGCTCGCAGCCGTCTTGCCAGTCACGAAGTGTTGATCTCCGAATGCGAATGAATGGACTCCATAGGACGAAATATTAGGCTTATATGAGGCTCTTTTTACAACTAGAAGGTTAATATTGTTTTTCACTTGCGACAAAACAACGAATTAGCCGTGCGTTTATATGGAAATATGCTTTAGGAGCTATCCATCCTCGCATTCGGAGATCGACACCTCTTGACTGTCAAGACGGCCACGAGCGGAAACTCAAACAGTGTGAGTGAGTCGTTCAAAAACTTTCTTTTTAGTAAACTCTGTGTACACAAACAATGTTCTCAATGCTCAAGTTCATGTGTAGAGACCCAGGCGATACTTCGAGCAAAGTTTCATGGTGTGTCGAGCCTTCTTAGTGTTGAAAAAATATCGATTTTGATGCACTCAAAGTTATGCCCTTAGTACTCCCATTCACCGGCCACTGACCACAAAACGAAATCACGGTCAATCTCAAAAACGGCTCGTTTGTCGTAATTATGCTTTTAGATATATGTTTGTCTCGTTTACAGTAAAAAAAACAAAACAAAAAAAAACAGTCCAGGTTGCATTTTGGCAATAGTTATCCTTTAAAGGATCTAAATTATGGTAATGCAGAATAAGGCATTAATATATGATTTAGAAGTACTAATAAACAGCCAATATGCTAGTAATCCTAAAGCATGCTAACAAGCAATTAGTTAATAGTGGGAGTTGGTTCCTAAACTGTGTTAATTGCTGTAGTAGTTAACAACATGTACTGTACTTACTATACTGTAGGTTAGGATTAGGGATTGGCTTAAGGTTATTGCATGTAATTATGCGTAATTTTCTGTTATGTTACTATAGTACATTCATGTTGCATGTGT
>NW_027395106.1:0-10266 GCF_049309525.1 Garra rufa | reverse complement strand
GCACATATTAATGACCTTATTAGGGCCTTATTAGGGATTACATCCCTAATCCTACCCAATACCTAAACCTAAAAACTACCTAAATAACTATTAATAAGCAGCAAATTAGGAATTTATTAAGTTAAAAGTCGTAATTAATACTGAATAAGTGTTACCTATACTTAGTGTTACAGATTTTACAGTGTTTTTTTTTTTTTTTTTTTTTTTAAAGTTAAGTTAAGAGAATGACTTGTAAAATCATTAAACTTGAGGGTCTGGCATTTGTAACATTTATATAACTATTTTCAAACATTTAAACTAAAAAAACAAGACAAAAACTATGTCTGAAATACAGGATGGCAAAAGGGAAAGAGGGAGAACAGGGTTAGAATGAGATCCGTAATTAAAAATACTTCAAGAAGAGATTTTAATATGCTGTTCTACAACATAATTACATACAAGCATGCATCTGATGTGTTTTTAAAAATCTAAATTTCTACATAAAATCTACAAGTATCAAAAAAAAAAAAAGACAGTTAAGGTGCTTGATGAATCCGACAACTTGTTACAACATCTACTTTTATTAATATGCTTATAAACTGCAAGGTTTTTTGAAAATACCAAAATGGTCCTGGAAAAGTGTTAAATCTGCTCTTTAAACAGGATATATGTGTGGTTTGTGTTTCTGTCCAACTAGCCGTGTTCTTGCTACTTGAGCTGCAGCATATCTCTGAGCTCATTTATGTGTACGAACTTCATCAGTCTAGTCATACTTATTTCATGTAAACAGAACTAGAGTTCTAAATGTAAGTTCGGATAAACTTGCTCTCCACTTAATGTCATTATGGTCCAGTACAGATTTCTGGCTTCACCTCTAGATGGCAGCGGTTACTTTTGCAAATTATCTTTCTGTGTTTCACTCCATTGGTTCTTCAGTTAACATCACTTTCATCAATGTGCACTTGAGCACCGTGAGCTGCAACAACATTCCAATAATCCCACACATTTGAGGATGTCAATGTTATGCAACATCCACCATGTGAGCTGCGGCCAGTGACTATTAATAGCATGATCAGCAACTGCAGCAAATGTTTAACTTAGCAATTGAGTATTTTCATTGCAGGGCTCTCACCGTACTCAAGCATCTCTGGGCCAATCACATAGGCTACATTCACACTGTGAGTGTAACGAGGGGACTTGACAACGGAGTTAGGGATCCAAATGTAAGGCTTTAATCCATAATGTATCCAAAACAGTCAGGGTCAAAACACCAGCAAACAACAATGGCAGAGGCAAGACAAAAGAGTAATCCATTAAACAGGCAAGGTTCCAACCAAGGTTCAGGGCAGGCAGCAAATAATCACAAAACCAAGGTAACAGTCCAGGGTCAAAAACACGAAAGCAAAAAAAAAAACAAAAAAAACAAAAACCTAGGAACACACAAAAACACGGAAAGGCTAAACAAATATCCAATATTCAGTCCTGAGTATGAACAAGTGTGCGTCTTTTCTAGTCCTCCTGATTAACAGTGGGAGGAGACTGTAATTGGTTCCTATGGTGGAGTTTCTTGGAAATGCAGGTTTTCACAACAAAATATGCCCAATTGCTTCTCAAAACTAGTCCAAAACTAGCCCAATCGTGTAAACATCTCATCAGTGTAGTTGCTTCAACCCACAGCGTTAAAAAATCAAATTGTGGCAACAGTGAAAAAGTAGCCAGAGTAGCATGTTATGGAGCAATTATGCATTTATTATGTGGCCAGCGAAATTATGCACAAGCAATATGAAAAAGAAAGACAAGAATGTCTTAACACTTATGAGTTCTGACACATCACTGTACTTTCACTCACTTCCTTTTGCAACTGTCTTAACAACTTTGGATAGGTAAAATCTTTTAAGTGACTCCCATGAGTGCAGAATCAAGACAAATTTTGATCAGATTTAGCTGGATTTGACTCCTCATGTACAGGAAATACATACATCTTATTCAAGACATAAGATTTAACAAGTATACACTACTGTACAAGCCCATGAGAAGGCCATAGCTCTGGTGGAATGGGCTTTCTTATCAGGTTCCCACGGGTCCTTGAAATTCTGGAAACCTTTGAAAATTGAACATACATACTGTAGATACAGGAATTGTTTTTGTTCAAGAAGTTTTCTGGAAAAAAATCTATATTATTCCCTACGGTCCACTAATGTGTTATTTCACCACACACTCTGTGGCCTATGCATACTAGTTTGCTTGATTTATAGTAGTTACGGGCATTTATGACAAATAGAATTTCATCTCTGGCATATGGACAATAAATTGCAAAAAAAAAATAAAAATAAAATAACAACAACAAAATGAATAATGCTTTTTTGCATAGTTGTGTTTGGCACATGAAAACTGTAACAATGTATCTTACACGATAACACAATAAAACCTTGCTCTCACTTGAAATGTGTCCCCACTCCCCAAAGGAAGTTAACCAAAGGTGTGGGAACCCTGTCTTATCTATGACAGCGGTATGATAAAGCTATTGCCTTTGTAAACCGATTGGATAGTCTTTGCTTGGATATAGAGGGACCTTTTGAGCGGACATTGAAGGACAAAAAGCTGCTCATCCAATCTGAAGCAGATCGATCAGTGTAAAAGTGCAGTGTGCATGGAGCAGAGAATCTGATGAAGTTCTTCACATTCAATCCTTCAGGGGAAAAAAAGCCACTAAGTTGTCACCTATAACAATGTTGAGTGCATCTTTGGAAAGTAACCCTTCATAGGTTTAAGAATGACCTTACAATCATTCGGCATGAAGTCAATGAAGTTCAGTGCTGGAAACAAGTTGTTATTTTCTTATATTAAAAATATAACAGATAGCTGTCAGTTTGTAGGTTTTTGGTGGGGATTTTCAGAGCAGGTTACACCAGTAGGTGGCGGCAAGGGACCATCTTAGGAGTGAGTAAGTCAATTACTGATGTATAGTGAAACAGATTCTTTTTTTTTTTTTTAAGATTTATTTTTTGGCCTTTTTTGCCTTTATTATGATAGGAAAGATCAGATAGGACAGGAAGCGAAGTGGGAGAGAGATTAGGGGAGGGATCGGGAAAGGTCCTCGAGTCGGGACTCGAACCCGGGACGCCCGGAGCGCACCAACGCTATACGTCGGCGCGCTAACCACACGCCTCTCTGCGCCGACAGTGAAACAGATTCTTGAACTAGAAAAAAACATAAACAGTGGTGTAAAAAAGTGTTTACACCCCCTCCCCCACCCTGTTAAAACATAACTGTGGTTTATCACACCTGAGTTCAGTTTTTCTAGCCACACTCAGGCCTGATTTCTGCCACACCTGTTCGCAATCAAGAAATCACTTAAATAGGACTTGCCTGACAAAGTGAAGTAGACCAAAAGATCATCAAAAGCTACACATCATGTTGAGATCCAAAGAAATTGAGGAACAAATGAGAAGGAAAGTAATTGAGAGATCTATCTGTCTGGAAAAGGTTATAAAGCCATTTCTAAAGCTTTGGGACTCCAGCGAATCACAGTGAGAGCCATTAACCACAAATGGCAAAAACATGGAACAGTGGTGAACCTTCCCAGGAGTGGCTGGCCAACCAAAATTGCCCCAATAGTGCAGCGGCGAGTCATCTAAGAGGTCACAACAGACCCAACAACAACATCAAAAGTGCAGGCCTCTCTTACCTCAGTTAAACTCAGTGTTCATGACTCCACAATAAGACAGAGACTGGGCGAAAATGGCCTGCATGGTAGAGTTCCAACACAAAAATCGCTGCTGAGCAAAAAGAACATAAAGGCCCGTCTCAGTTTTGCCAAAAAAAATCTTGATGATCCCCAAGACTTTTGGGAAAATACTCTGTGGACTGACAAGACAAAATTTGAAAATTTTGGAAGGTGTGTGTCCCATTACATCTGGCGTAAAACTAACACAGCATTTCAGAAAAAGAACACCATACCAACAGTAAAATATGGTGGTGGTAGTGTGATGGTCTGGGGCTGTTTTGTTGCTTCTGGACCTGGAAGACTTGCTGTGATAAATGGAACCATGAATTCTGCTGTTTATGACTATGGAGTGGCCTAGTCAAAGTCCTGTCCTGAATCCTATTGAGATGCTGTGGCATGACCTTAAAAGGCGGTTCATACTCGAAAACCCTCCAATGTGGCTGAATTACAACAATTCTGCCAAGATGAGTGGGCCACAATTCCTGCACAGCACTGTAACAGGCTCATTGCAAGTTTTCGAAAAAGCTTGAATGCAGTTGTTGCTGCTAAGGGTGGCCCAAACAGTTATTAAGTTTAGGGGGCAACACTTTTTCACACATGGCCATGTGGGTTTGGATTTTGTTTTCCATTCATAATAAAAAAAAAAACTTCATTCAAAAACTGCATATTATGTTTACTTGTGTTATTTGATTAATATTTAAATTTATTTGATGATCTGAAACATCAAAGTGTGACAACCATGCAAAAAAAAAAAAAAAAAAAAAAAAAATCAGGAAGGGGGCCAATAATTTTTCACACCACTGTATATACTGGTCCTTCTCAAAAAATTAGCATATTGTGATAAAGTTCATTATTTTCTGTAATGTACTGATAAACATTAGACTTTCATATATTTTAGCTTCATTACAACACAACTGAAGTAGTTCAAGCCTTTTTATTGTTTTAATATTGATGATTTTGGCATACAGCTCATAAAAAAACCAAAATTCCTATCTCAAAAAATTTGCATATTTCATCCGACCAATAAAAGAAAAGTGTTTTTAAAACAAAAAAGTCAACCTTCAAATAATTATGTTCAGTTATGCACTCAATACTTGGTTGGGAATCCTTTTGCAGAAATGACTGCTTCAATGTGGCGTGGCATATATAGAGGCAATCAGCCGGTGGCACTGCTGAGGTGTTATGGAGGCCCAGGATGCTTCGATAGCGGCCTTAAGCTCATCCAGAGTGTTGGGTCTTGTGTCTCTCAACTTTCTCTTCACAATATCCCACAGATTCTCTATGGGGTTCAGGTCAGGAGAGTTGGCAGGCCAATTGAGCACAGTAAAACCATGGTCAGTAAACCATTTACCAGTGGTTTCGGCACTGTGAGCAGGTGCCAGGTCGTGCTAAAAAATGAAATCTTCATCTCCATAAAGCTTTTCAGCAGATGGAAGCATGAAGTGCTCCAAAATCTCCTGATAGCTAGCTGCATTGACCCTGCCCTTTTTAAAACACAGTGGACCAACACCAGCAGCTGACATGGCACCCCAGACCATCACTGACTGTGGGTACTTGACACTGGACTTCAGGCAATTTGGCATTTCCCTCTCCCCAGTCTTCCTCCAGACTCTGGCACCTTGATTTCCGAATGACATGCAAAATTTGCTTTCATCCGAAAAAAAGTACTTTGGACCACTGAGCAACAGTCCAGTGCTGCTTCTCTGTAGCCCAGTTCAGGCGCTTCTGCCGCTGTTTCTGGTTCAAAAGTGGCTTGACCTGGGGATGTTTCTACTCCAGACTCAGTCCACTGCTTCCGCAGGTCCCCCAAGGTCTGGAATCGGGCCTTCTCCACAATCTACCTCAGGGTCCGGTCACCTCTTCTCGTTGTGCAGCGTTTTCTGCCACACTTTTTCCTTCCCACAGACTTCCCACTGAGGTTCCTTGATACAGCACTCTGGGAACAGCCTATTCGTTCAGAAATTTCTTTCTGTGTCTTACCCTCTTGCTTGAGGGTGTCAATGATGGCCTTCTGGACAGCAGTCAGGTCGGCAGTCTTACCCATGATCGCGGTTTTGAGTAATGAACCAGGCTAGGAGTTTTTAAAAGCCTCAGGAATCTTTTGCAGGTGTTTAGAGTTAATTAGTTGATTCAGATGATTAGGTTAATAACTCGTTTAGAGAACCTTTTCATGATATGCTAATTTTTTGAGATAGGAATTTGGGGTTTGGGGTTAGGAAAATGTAGTTTTATGTCATGCATTACAGAAGTTTTACATTGGTAATGTTATTTATTTTTATATCTTGTAGATGTATTCATGTGTTGTCAAGCTGTCGCAGCAGATCTACTGACTGATTTGGGATCAAATGTGAGCATAAACTGTGATCTTGATGAAAAGGAGGTTTATTGGATTTTACTGAAAACACCAGATCCTCCAACAGTGATTCTACTGTCATTTTCAAAACCAGTACCACCTTTTTACACAAATGATTCATTCAGAAATAAATATTCAGTGCAGTTTAAAGGTCCCATATCGTCAAAATCAAAATTTCCTGGCTTTTTTCATGATAACTACGGTCTAACTACCATATGAGTTTCAAAACAGTCAATCCACAGTAAACTGCACACAGCCTGCTTAAAGTAGCTGTTCATTTTCACGAGCAGCTGTGACTTCCGTAACGATGTGACGT
Organism: Garra rufa; assembly: GCF_049309525.1. Classification (NCBI taxonomy): domain Eukaryota; kingdom Metazoa; phylum Chordata; class Actinopteri; order Cypriniformes; family Cyprinidae; genus Garra; species Garra rufa. Next base: position 3,891 of record NW_027395106.1, on the reverse strand, counting down.
CCGATCTACTCAGTCACCGCCTTCAGTCACAAACCAACGTCCCACCCTCCTTTTGTCAAACCCCCAGACAACAACGCATCCAATCCATTGAGCAACAACAACAGGAAAACAAGTGGAGAAAACCCTGTTCAGTCGATAGATGTCAAGCTACGATCATTACACAGGCTTCAGAACAACGTTAATATAAGAGACCAGCGGCACGTCAACTTCAGCCTCTTTCACACAGCGATTCCGGTAAATACACGGATAATGTGTCCCACGATTTGTTCCGGAATTGTTTAATCTGGTTCATTCACAGTTGTTTTCCGGAATCTGTGCTTGCTTTACACACAAACCATATAGACATGTGACGTTTGGATGTGAGATGTAATGCGACACGTATGTTTCACTAAACTGAAACTAACCTGAACAAACTGTGCTTCAGCGCTGATAGTGAGGAGCTGGCTCTGCCTGATGATCGCTGCTTCATTCCACTTTGCACGTAACGTTATTTTTCGTTGTGAAGAGTCGCTTGATAACGTGCAATATTACTACAACACTGCCTTTAGGTTCTGGCTTTGGTTCACACAGTTCCCGTAATTTTCCAGAATCAGCGCGCATTGTGAAAGGGGCTTTACTAAAGCAACAGTTATGTAGCCTACTGCATTCGGTGTTTGTAAAAGAAAAAACATTAATGATCATTCTAAAATATCCTGTTGAGTTCTCTATTGCTCTGAGCTCCCTTACGCTTACAGCATACAAGTGCACCTGTCTGCAGCCTGCAGATCGAGGCGGGGCTGAATCTGGGGTGGGGCTGCACGTGTCGCCCCGCCCACATGCCTTCTCATTGGTTGTAGGTAAAGTAATGACGTCGACGCAACATCCCTCCCACAACTCATCTCATTGGTTAGTAAAATGGTTGACGTCGCTGCCAAGATAAGCAGGAAATGCAGTTGGAAACTATATTTATGAATTATACGTTTTATATAAATGCTGAATCCTTTGCTTATTTATTCAGCTTTCAGATGTGTACAAATCTCAATTAAGTTTTTGAAAAACGTACGCTTATGACTGGTTTGTGGTCCAAGGTTACATACATTTACAAGCAAGACATCTTTCCGCTGTTTAGTTATCCTATTTCTGGCAATCCGTGACTATAAATCAAAATGTTAACCAGTGGTGTTTATTTACAGCTTTTTTGATTATTGTCTTAATAATAAGATACATAAATGTAGAAAATTCTCAGCAAAAGAAATTAATAAATAGAAAAGGGTTGTTAAACATCAGAGTTGTTTATCATTACAAACATTTATGACACATGAATGAATTATGACGACACATAAATTAATTTCACTGTTATTTATTTAAGATAATAATGTTCACAGTTATTTCTGATTCTCCCTCCCACAGTCTAATGACACGCGAAACAGCAGTCTGGGTCCTCTGTGCTCAAATACATTAATTTCTCTAAGAACTTGAAATAACACCCTATAACAATCTGTTGACCCTTCCCGAAGTATATCTACTAAATTGAAACATATTTTCAATTTCTTCTAATTTCGCTATTAATTGACCATATCGGATTACTTGTTTAGTCAAGCCAGCTAAGGCATTTCTGGTCAACTGTAGTGTGTGTGTATATATATATATATATATATATTGTGGCGGGAGGGGCACACGACAGACACAGTGGGTGTGGCGTCAGGCCTCGGAGAGGCTTTTATTAAACAGAAAATAAGGGAAAAAGTGTCCATAAAGGAAAACAGTGTCCAAAATAAAAGGGGGATCTGGTGTCCTCGGGTGCTGAGACGCCGTGACGGAAGGGAAGTGTTCAGAGGGGAAGGGTCCAGGAGAGGGGCGGAGTCCGGCGGCCGCGGGCGCTTTCCATGCTAGCGGCGGCTTCTGGCGGCCTCAACCGGACCGCGGGTCCGGTGGCTCTCCAAACTCTTGTGGCGCGGGATTCCCTCTTCACCCCCTCCTGGACCCGCGAGGACACCAGCGTGCATGCACGGGGGAAAGAGACCGGTCTCTCGAGGAGAGGCGCGCTCGGGATTTAAACAGCGGCGGTGATGAGGCTTAATTTACATCAGGTGTCCCCATCACACGCCGCCAGCCCGAGCCGATTACACGCCCCTCCTCTCCCCTACACACCCACTCCCGTCGGGAGCCTGGAGAAGGGCGGCGAATACGGGACGGGGTGGTGATGAAAATTAGGGGGGCGGGCAGACGCCTCGCCACATTCCCCCCCCCCCCCAAGCGACATCCCCGTCCTAAGGTCGCCGCCCACGCAGGAGTGCTACCTTCCTCATCCAGGCTCCAGCGGTCGGAGTGGGCGGGGATTCCTCTCCAAGGCAACGCTCCCTCTCGCCGCGCACCGTAACAGGGACAGAAAAACCGGTATTAGTCGACAGCCTCAACCAACCGCAGGATAAGTGACTAAAAGAAACCTCACTTATCCCTTTTGCGGTTGGGAGGCCGTCTCCGTAGTTCTCCGTCCCCGTCCGGGTCTTCACGAGCTTTGGCGAGCGAGAGGGGATGACGTCATCAGGTGTTGCCCACTGCGCTGTCTAAGCCCCGCCTTGCCCGCATTCTCCACCACTGTGGCGGGAGGGGCACACGACAGACACAGTGGGTGTGGCGTCAGGCCTCGGAGAGGCTTTTATTAAACAGAAAATAAGGGAAAAAGTGTCCATAAAGGAAAACAGTGTCCAAAATAAAAGGGGGATCTGGTGTCCTCGGGTGCTGAGACGCCGTGACGGAAGGGAAGTGTTCAGAGGGGAAGGGTCCAGGAGAGGGGCGGAGTCCGGCGCCCGCGGGCGCTTTCCATGCTAGCGCCGGGGTGCTAGGGCGGCGGCATCTCCGGCAGGCTCATCCCTCTCGAGCTGTCCGGCGCTGGGGCGGCGGCTTCTGGCGGCCTCAACCGGACCGCGGGTCCGGCGGCTCTCCAAACTCTTGTGGCGCGGGATTCCCTCTTCACCCCCTCCTGGACCCGCGAGGACACCAGCGTGCATGCACGGGGGAAAGAGACCGGTCTCTCGAGGAGAGGCGCGCTCGGGATTTAAACAGCGGCGGTGATGAGGCTTCATTTACATCAGGTGTCCCCATCACACGCCGCCAGCCCGAGCCGATTACACGCCCCTCCTCTCCCCTACACACCCACTCCCGTCGGGAGCCTGGAGAAGGGCGGCGAATACGGGACGGGGTGGTGATGAAAATTAGGGGGGCGGGCAGACGCCTCGCCACAATATATATATATATATATATATATATATATATATATATATATATATATAGGAAAGGAAGTGAGGTGAGGCCAAGTATGGTGACCCATACTAGGAATTTGTGCTCTGCATTTAACCCATCCAAGTGCAAACACACACACCGTGAACACACACCCGGAGCAGTGGGCAGCCATTGCTGCGGCGCCCGGGGAGCAGTTGGGGGATCGGTGCCTTGCTCAAGGGACTCACCTCAGCCTATATACAGCCTATATATATATATATATATATATATAGATCAACAGATTTTACAGTTCAAGATTAAAACTTAAAAGATGTAGTTATTAAATTTTATAAAATATTTCATATTCCTATTCATATTGGGTGCATTATTTAATTATTATACCATAATTATTTAATGTATAGTGAACTATATATTAGTATTTAAATAATTCACCTTTATAGGCTGTTTGTGTGTGAGTTTAATGCTTTTCTGCACTTGCTATACTATATACTTAAGGACGGTAAAAGTACTACAATTTATTATACTAGTAATTTTATAATAAATCGAAAAGCAAGACATCTTGAAAAATATAGGGAATTTAAAAGGCAACTGCATAATAAATCCTCTGCTGCCATCTTTTGGTTATATGGGTAATTCCATATTACGCTCCGTGCATAAGGTCAATTGTCC
>NW_027395105.1:0-10282 GCF_049309525.1 Garra rufa | reverse complement strand
AAACCGTTTGAAAGGGGTAGGGCTACTTTTAGTAAAATGGCTATAACTCCTGAACAGAATGAGATATCTTCAGCAAACTCAGAATACTTATGCAGGAGCTCAATCTGAGGTCACAGGGCAAAAATCGTGGAGCTTTGCCACATGGTGGCACTGTAAGAGATAAAAACATAAAAATGGTTATAACTACACAACCATTTGTCCTATCTAACATTAAAATTGCTAAGTGTGGTCTTGGTCCAAAGTGCCACAAGTGTTTATAACGAGTAAATGGCACTTTGGACCAAGACCATGTTCAGCAATTTTTCTGCTAATAGGACATATGGTCGTATAGGTATAAATATCTCAAAGTATCTAAAAAAAAAAAAAAAAAAAAAAACATGGCCACCATTGACCGATGAAATTTTAGCACCTATTAGACAAGGTTAAAGGAGGCTGATTGTAACAAAACTCTGTGGGCCTGTTTGACTCACAGCCCCAAAGGTCTGTGAGAAAGTTGGAAGAAATCAGCTGGGGTGGCGATATCGCTTTTTTCAAGGGCGTAAACGATTGTACGTTTCACTTTTTTTGCACATATATGCGATATTCGTATCATACGATAGAACTCTTCATTATGGACAACTTTGCTTCTGGAATCACTGCTGTCAATCACATCGTTTGTCAAATGATTGAGAAGATGGAAAAAATAACTACTTTTACGAACTAGGTCTCTGGAAAAAAAAAAAAACCCCACTGTGGTACAATTCTCTCTAGAGAATCAATGACTCTCAAGGTCAATAATTATCCAAACATGCTGAAATTTACCCTTTAGGAAGCTATAATGGGGTCGTTTAGAAAAGGGGCCTGTCCAAATTTACCCAAAATCCTATAAAACCTAAAGGAAAACTCAAAACCTGCTAAGCACATGCAACAGGTGATTCTAAACAAGCATGCAAACTTTTAAGGAGATCAGACCACAGCTGGCACTAGAACAGTCATGAACGTTAAAAAACATTATATTTATGTGGTAAATTACCTGGATTTGCCAAAAAATATTTTTTTAAATCATTGATTTAGGTAGTTACAGTCTTGCTAAATAATATATATAATTTAATAAAATGTATATAAAATAATATAATTTAATATGTGCTTAAAAGCACTTGATCCCTTGCAGCTATATTTATAAAGGTAATTACAGAAATTAATTACAAATATAATTACATGCAGGCATTTTTTTTTATTTTAAATATAGGTACAATGTAAAAGAAAATTTATGTACATAATAAATGCATTGTATCAAATGAAGAATTTAGATTTAAGTACATAGTAGTTAAGGCCACCTAAAATAATATGGGACCAATTTTTACAAAAAGTATGCAAAAAAATAATTTTGAGAAAAAATATGATTAACAAAATGAATGGAAAGAAATTAACTGATTTTCACCACACCTATTTATAGAGAATATAGATTTTAAAGTGACAAATTTGTAACATACATTTGTGACCCTGGACCACAAAACCAGTCTTAAAGGTTGTATCAGCGATTTCTAGCCTGAAACATAAAGTGTAAAATTCAGCTGATCTTTCATCACGATCCGCTCGCTGCCTGCCCCATAAATTGTCTGTGAAAAAACCGCGTCTCTCTGGTCAGCCTAGGGTCCGAGATATGCCAAAAAAAACAATCTGCACTACCAACCATTCCATAGCAAAAACAAACATTGTTCCAACCAATCAGCGTCAGGGGTTTGGTGTTGTGGACTTTCGCTCCGCCTCCCTCACATCCCTGCACCAGTAGGAAAGTCCACAACACGAACCCCCTGACGCTGATTGGTTGGAACACGGTTTGTTTATCTGTGGAATAGTTAACAGCGCCGATTGTTTTTTTGGCATATCTCGGACCCTAGGCTGACCAGAGAGACGCGGTTTTTTCACAGACAATTTATGGGGCAGGCAGCGAGCGGATCGTGATGAAAGGTCAGCTGAATTTGACACTTTATGTTTTAGGCTAGAAATCGCTGATACAACCTTTAAGTAGCACGGGTATATTTGTAGCAATAGCCAAAAATACATTGTATGGGTCAAAATTATCGATTTTTCTTTTATGCCAAAAATCATTAGCATATTAAGTAAAGATCATGTTCTTTAAAGATATTTTGTAAATTTTCTACCATATAAAAACTTGATTTTGATTGGTAATATGCATTGCTAAGAACTTCATTTGGACAACTTTTAAGGCGATTTTCTCAACATTTACATTTTTTTTTTTTTTGCACCCTCAGATTCCAGGTTTTCAAATAGTTGTATCTCAGGCAAACATTGTCCTATTTTAACAAACAAGTGGTCCAGGGTCACATTTGATCTAATTATATCAAAGCGGCCTAAATGACTGAGTTAGACGTTAAAGCAAAAAGTGTTACAACCATCCCCAGTCTCCTCCACTTCCTGTCCTTTACAGACATGTCTAGATGAAAGCACTCTGAATACCTGAGCACATTTGTGTTGCTGTGTAGCATGCTGATTACAGTAAAAAAACAGTCAAATGACACTTGAGTCCCAAAGGGTTAACCGTTCCCCAAACACTTCCAAAGAGACTCTTCAAAGAGTAGAGTTAGGTGTTTGAACCAAACAAATACAATACTAGAGAGTCCAATGCAGCTCATGCTAAACTCAGTGTATGTGATACATAACCATCATACAACATCCATCAGCCCCTCCTTTCATTAGCCCAAGCGTGAAGAGACCCACCATAGTGGCAAAACAATTGTGTAGCACTGTCCTCAACTCCTTATTCTCCACTCACCCGCCTGTAATTACTCTCAACGAATAAATAACATTGACGGGCTTCACTACTTCATGCTAGGCCGTGCCAAAAACACGCTTTCAATCGCACACATCTGTGGAATTGAACGTAATGCCATATAAGTGAAACAGTTCGAGGTGATTTGTTTTCATCCCTGTAAAAGCACAAATTTGATTTCCTCCAGCCCCAAAACAGTCCGACGTTGGGTCTGATTTGTTTTTGGTGGAAAGTAAATGAAAAATGTTCTCGGCAGAGCACAAACCACGCTGTTGGGGGTGAGCCGTGTAACTGAGGGGAGGCTTGCAGTTCGGCCAGCACCACCTTCATGTACTTTACTCCCGCAGTCCAGAGGAGGTGCGGCTGGCAATCGATGGGCCCGGGCTTCAGTGTGATCAGAGCGGATGAGAGATGAGGACGTTTCCCTGCTTTGGTGACGGCTGCAGGCGTCAGGGTCGATTTGGTGGCTGGCGGATTGAGAGGCGTTATATCTGAGGAGCATGAGGTTCCACTCCGATGAGCAATCTGCTTTATCAAAAGGCCTTTTTCTCAATCAATACAGCTTTCATCAGGGGAGCCCAGTGCTGTGCTGCCTGCACTGTATCGGCTCTCCCACTGGGCAGATGCCACGTGCGGGACAGGCTAATGCCCGCTCAGCTGGAGTCAGTCTGGTCAGCAGCTCTCTTGACCTGGGAGAATTTAGTTCAGATAAACACACACGTGTGCTCTCTCTCTCTCTCTCTCTCTCTCTCTCTCTCTCTCTCTCTCTCTCTCTCTCTCTCTCTCTCTCTCACTCACTCAATATGCAGAAAGTCAACTTTTATTTTTTTATTTTTACAGAAACTTGTGAAAGAATGTATTAAATGGAAATATGGGCAACAGTTTATGCCATTTATTTGCACACCATTGTATTATTCCAAACTTCCTTTTGTGTGTGTGTGTGTGTGTGTGTGTGTGTGTGTGTGTGTGTGTGTGTGTGTGTGTGTGTGTGTGCGCGTGTGTGTATGTGTGTGTGTGTGTGTGTGTGTAACACAGAAGTAAACATTTTTTTAAATTTGTGAAGCACTTTTATGATTCTTTTATGATGAGTTATTGATTTTTTTTTTCGTCCTTGACAGCTTGACAGACATGGTCACTATGACTGTCATTGTCTAGCACTCTAAAGCAGCATAAATAAATAACAGCAGCATGCTGGTTTGTAACATTAATATGTTTTTGCATACTTTTTGACATTTGGTTCAACTTTACAATGTGATTTTATATATTAAAACTAGTTCAACAGCAATATTTAACATTGAAATAACCATAAACAATACTTTTATTTATACAACATTTATTAATCTTTGTTAATGTTTTCCATACTGTATAGCCTACTAATACAATTAATAACATTATATAAATTAATGTGAGTTAATGTATTATGGACAAACATTAATTAACAATGAACAATAGTATATTTCCAATAATATTACAGCATTTATTAAAGGATTAGTTCACTTCCAAAAAAAATAAAAAATAATAATCCTTATAATTTACTCACCCCTATGCCATCCAAGATGTTCATGTCTTTTTTCTTCAGTCGAAAAGAAATTAAAGAGCAGGTCATATGGGTTTTCGAGAAAAAAAAAAGTTCAATGTAAACAGTCTGCAAAGTTGTTAATCAAAAAAGTGCATTATACATGAATATATTGTCTCTTAAAAGAAAGAGTTGACTCAGAATTGCCTTAAGTCGTTGTATTTGAAAATCTTGTGCCTGTTACCAATCTACGTCACTGGGTAACACATTAGCATAATCCCCTCCTGTCCACAAAGTATAAACACTCTGACCTGCCCACAAACACATCTGATAGTTAGTGTTTACATCATGTTGAGAAGTTGCTGTGTTCTGCACTCTGAAAGCAAGTTTTTGTTGTAAGTGCCAAAAGATGATTGGTTAAAATTCTTTTTTTTTTTCCAAGATACCACAGCAATATAATTCACTTGACTGCTTTTCTCATCTTGGATTTTATCTTCTTTGGCTTCTAATCTTCTTAATTTGGACTAACAAGCGTCTCCAAACCACAACCTGTAAGTACGATTGATGGGTTATGTGATTGATACGTAAAGTTGGGGCTCAACATATTTAGTTTTTTGTGCTAATATGTGATGTATACCTAGTGCAGCTTTAGGTTTCCAGGTAAACCACAATATTACTGTCTTACTGAAATAGTTCTGATAATTCGCTGTGAGCCAACTATTTCCTAAGAATTTGTTGATTAATGTAGACTGCCATTGTTCTAATTTGTTTATTAATAAAGAATGTAACTTAGACATACTTTGGTTTACAAACTGTGTTGTTTCATTAGTTAGTCACGTTAGCACTCAGCTAACGTATCCACCATTATTGTTTTGTTATGTGCTTACAGTTTAGCAGGTAAACTTTAGCTGTGGGAATGATTTGCTTGCATAAGTGTTAAACAAGATGTTTTTTATGTCATTATTTTAAAAACGGATTGGAGCACTGTATTATTGTTTTATGTAAAGGTGCATCAGGGTTGCCAGGTTTTCACAACAAAACCCACCCAACTGCTACTCAATACTCGCCTAAACGCGTTTCGAGGGGGGTCCCCCATTTAAAATCACGTTCTGGTGTGTAAAATACATGCTCTTTGTCGGGGTTCACCTGGTAAATTTGCATTCCACAGGCTAAATTTAACGTAATTGTGTTCGCTTTAACCCAGGAGTTCTCAAATCTGGCCCTCGAGGTCCATTTTCCTGCAGAGTTTAGCTCCAACCCTAATCAAACACACCTGAACAAGCTAATCAAGCTCTTCATCATTACAAGAAAGTTACAGGCAGGTGAGTTTGATCAAGGTTGGAGGTAAACTCTGCAGGAAAGTGGACCTTGAGGGCCAGAGTTTAGAACCTCTGCTTTAACCAGTGGACATCAAAAACAACTACGGACTTGGCAACACAGATGGTAGTGCTCACTAACTTGCTAAAGTACTCCTCTCTGTGCCAATCACAATTGGACCTTCAACCCATTGATTCCCATTAAAGTCTACTATATGGTGAAAAACCCTGGAATGTTTCCCTTAAAAACCTTAAATTCTTTTCGACTGAAGAAAGGACTTGGATAACATAGGGGTGAGTAAATTATCAATACATTTTTATTCTGGAATAAACTAATCCTTCCTCCATTCTCTGTTCCCGCCATTTACAAATTTGACAATTCCTGTTAAATTGCCTAATTGGATAATGAAGTGTCCATTGGATGTACAGTCGTGGCCAGAAGTATTGAGAATTACATAAATATTGGAAATTGGAAAAGTTGCTGCTTAAGTTTTTATAATAGCGATTTGCATATACTCCAGAATGTTATGAAGAGTGATGAGATGAATTGCATAGTCCTTCTTTGCCATGAAAATTAACTTAATCCTGAAAAAAATTTCCGCTGCATTGTTAAGAAGGCTTCAGGGCGTCCAAGAAAGTCCAGCAAGCGCCAGGATCGTCTCCTAAAGAGGATTCAGCTGCGGGATCGGAGTGCCACCAGTGCAGAGCTTGCTCAGGAATGGCAGCAGGCAGGTGTGAACGCATCTGCACGCACAGTGAGGCCAAGACTTTTGGAAGATGGCCTGGTGTCAAGAAGGGCAGCAAAGAAGCCACTTCTCTCCAAAAAAAAAACATCAGGGACAGATTGATCTTCTGCAAAAAGTATGGCGAATGGACTGCTGAGGACTGGGGCAAAGTCATATTCTCCGATGAAGCCTCTTTCCGATTGTTTGAGGCATCTGGAAAAAGGCTTGTCCGGAGAAAAAAAGGTGAGCGCTACCATCAGTCCTGTGTCATGCCAACAGTAAAGCATCCTGAGACCATTCATGTGTGGGGTTGCTTCTCATACAAGGGAGTGGGCTCACTCACAATTTTGCCCAAAAACACAGCCATGAATAAAGAATGGTACCAAAACACCCTCCAACAGCAACTTCTTCCAACAATCCAACAACAGTTTGGTGAAGAACAATGCATTTTCCAGCACGATGGAGCACCGTGCCATAAGGCAAAAGTGATAACTAAGTGGCTCGGGGACCAAAACGTTGAAATTTTAGGTCCATGGCCTGGAAACTCCCCAGATCTTAATCCCATTGAGAACTTGTGGTCAATCCTCAAGAGGCGCGTGGACAAACAAAAACCCACTAATTCTGACAAACTCCAAGAAGTGATTATGAAAGAATGGATTGCTATCAGTCAGGATTTGGCCTAGAAGTTGATTGAGAGCATGCCCAGTCGAATTGCAGAGGTCCTGAAAAAGAAAGGCCAAGACTGCAAATACTGACTCTTTGCATAAATGTCATGTAATTGTCGATAAAAGCCTTTGAAACGTATGAAGTGCTTGTAATTATATTTCAGTACATCACAGAAACAACTGAAACAAAGATCTAAAAGCAGTTTAACAGCAAACTTTGTGAAAACTAATATTTGTGTCATTCTCAACTTTTGGCCACGACTGTAGATATTGTTCACCTTGCGTTTTCGTTGTATTCAAACATGTACTTTTTGCTTTCTGTCAGTAGAGAAGTGGGCATATTTGAATGTGTGGTATGTTTTATGATCCATATATTTTGTACCAGCTTCTCTGATATCTTAAGAGAGCCCATTGAAGGGAATCAAGGTGAGGATGCGGTGATGGCATGTTAATGAAGTGGCGTGGCGTGGTGGTGGTGATGAGTAGATCTAGAGGAGGACAGCTGTGTGGGAATTACTGCCTTAGTCCTCCAGCACAAGGAGAAGAGTGAATTAATCTCCAGTCTCGCCCATTCAATGAGTCCCCAGAGTTTGCTTAATTAACCTAATAAAAATACTAATAGAACCATTTCCAAAGGTAAATTTAATTTACTTGTCAGCGTTGTACATCAATAGGGATAAGGACGGGTGGGCACTCGTGTCTCGGCGAGCGTCCACGCCGGCCCCTAATAAATACCAACTCGTTTACATCCACATCTGATTATGCCTGCTGTCAGTGGCCACAGTTAAATTATGATGAAAAGAGGGGCTGAGAGCAGAATTAACATGACCAAAGATTAACACAATATTTGTCTAGGGAAGATGATAGGATTTCTTTCTCTCTCTCTCTGCCACTCCTCCACCCCTCGATGATGTGATAGCTTAGCTCAGCCGTGAAAGGTGTCAACTACGAAAATAAATTGCATTAAAACGGATAGCTGCATGGGGTTTAAGCAAATGCAGTTCATATGGAACAATCATAAAAAAAACTTACTGGCGGGAACTTTGTGGCGATGTACTACCGATGTACTACCAAGAGCCATTAAGCCCATCTCATTACTGCCCTCCCAATGACTGTGTAATGACCTGCAATCATTTGTAAGTGAATAACTATTAAAAGCCCTGGCAGCTGGGAGAATGCTTTTAAAGTCAAATTAAAACACATGGGAGGTAGCCTCTTCCCTGCATAATATGTATCTATAGACGCATAACAGGCTCCCCTTGCGTTTTTCACTACCAAGGATATTTCATCTCCAAAGAGACAGAGAGATAAAGAGGGGCTGGAATGTAAAGAGGGGTCTCGTCGACATGCTCTTGTTTTAGGCGCTTTTATTGAATATTATAGTCTTTGGCGTGATTGTGGCCTCCAATGATGGGCCGTTGCGTTTGTCTGTGTATGTGTGTAAGCCCTTCTGGATGTGCATAGACACAGCTGTGGTCCTCAGAGTGAGCGGACCCTTACTAGCGCATTGTTCTGTCGTTGTTCTGCGTGAAGGAGACCAATCAGAGGCTTTTATTTTCCTAACTTGCTTTGTGAATCGATAATTACTTCTGCAAAACTAAGAGACTTTTGTAAACTGTGGATGACTTTTAACTTTCTCAACAAGGGCGGCAAGGTTAAACCCTCCAGGTTTACGATTCTGTGTTTCACAGAAACAAAACAGTTCTGAGAGGAGGTATTGATCAGTAGTCATGTGGTATACAATGCATGTTTTTTACAAATCTAGTCACAGGTGATGAAGACCAACTCATTTCTGTGTGACATAAGGGTTATGCATACTGAAAGAACAACCTTATACCATGTACTTGTCCTCTTTTACAGACTTCTGGAAACCACTTGTGTACAATAATATGCCACTGATAGGTGAAGGCCTGCCTCATATGGAATAGCTTTTTAATTTATTAAGTTTTTTTTAAAGAAATTAGAAAACTTTTAGCCTTGAACAATTTCTTCTCACGAACTGTTTTATTTGTCTTGTTTCTGTACATTTATGTAGCTCATAATAAATGACTTTAATTACATATGTAATATATTTGATATTATGTTGAGTTATCAAAAACAACAACAATAATAATAATTTATACTTATTAGTGTTGGGAAGATTACTTTTGAAATGTAATAGATTACAGATTACAAGTTACCCTATTTAAAATGTAATAAGTAGTGTAACTATTTCAATTGCTTTATTAAAGTAATGTAACTGATTACATTGGTTACTTTTAGATTACTCTAAACTTTAAAAATTTTCTAAATTTTAAACTGTTAATCATTTTTAAACATTTAAAGCAGACAGTGATTACTGTCAGATTTTCAAAATCCTTCAACACTTGAATTAAGATTATAATACAGCCACCACTAAATCAGACTCTAGCGCCTCTTTTTACTTTGAGATCATTCTGAGGTTAAATACAGATTTAAATAATTTAAAATCAAATCTTTGCGTAGCTATGACAGGATTTACTGAGTTACATTTATTTTGTAATTAAATTATGTAATTCTGTTACATGTAACTAGTTGCTCCCCAACACTGTTAGTTATGCAATTTATGTGGATTACTTACAAATTGTAGTTCGTTACTGACTCTAAATTACATGACAAAAATGAGTAGCATATTTTTGTAGACATTTAATCTAAGACTATTAAAGACTACTTTTTTATTTCTTTTAACATAACTGCTTTATTACATTGATTTAAATAGGATAATATTGTACCATATTGATATTTAAATGCATTCTATTCATTATTATTAACAACATAAAGTAAATTAAGCATTTTGTTAGGTCAAGGTGTATGATCGTGAAGGAACTGCAGGTAAATTTGAGTTTAATGAAAAGCTAATAATTAACTCATAAAGATGCCAAATTAAAATAAATCTTTTTGTAATTTTTGTAATTTTATTGATTTATATAATCAATAAAAAAGTGACTCTAATCTGATTATGAGTATTTTAAAATGTAATTTAGTATAATTACAAGTACTTAATTTTTGGAATCTGATTACATAATCCAGATCAGTTACTACCCATATACAGTTGAGGTCAAAACAATCAGCAAAATTGTAATTATTTTACCAAGATAGGAGGGATCATACATACAGTAATGCAAGTTTTTTTTGTTTAGTACTGACCTGAATAATATAGTTCACATAAAAGACATTATTACACGGCTCTTTGGAATGCTTGATTCTGATTGGTCAGTTGAGACATTTGCAGGTTCGTTCTTTTCAAATAATCACCGCTCCAAAGTAAT
>NW_027395104.1:0-10290 GCF_049309525.1 Garra rufa | reverse complement strand
TATATATATATGTGTGTGTGTGTGTTCACATCAGCATCTTAAATATTACTGATAGGATGCATGCAAATCAACGATTTGATTTGAAGAGAACTTTAGAAGCTGGTTTTAGCAGCAAGCATTTCTTTGTCTTTCCTGTATATGTGGACATACATTTCAGTGTGCGATTTTATACCTGGTTTATTTTACCTTCTTTTGCTTTTAAACTCTATTAAGTAAAAGCGTTCAACTTTTTTGTTCATTCGTTCGTTTATTCATTCATTACAGCAGATGAGAATGAGGAGGCTGGCAGAGAGGGGAGGGGTTTGGAGTTTTGGAGGGACGCGCAGTGATTGGTTTTCAACTGTGACAGACTCTGACCAATCAACGACGAGCACTCTCTATTAAATACTGATAGTGAGACCACAGCGGTATTATTTCTACGTTAACAAGCAGTAGTTTTCTTTTTAACGTTTCAATAATGAGTGGAAGAGGCAAAACCGGAGGCAAGGCCAGAGCAAAGGCTAAGACCCGCTCATCCAGAGCTGGACTTCAGTTTCCTGTTGGCCGTGTTCACAGGCTTCTCCGCAAAGGCAACTATGCCGAGCGCGTCGGTGCTGGTGCTCCGGTTTATTTGGCCGCTGTGCTCGAGTATCTCACTGCTGAGATCTTGGAGTTGGCTGGAAACGCCGCAAGGGACAACAAGAAGACCCGTATCATCCCCCGTCATCTGCAGCTGGCGGTGCGCAACGACGAGGAACTGAACAAACTTCTGGGCGGAGTGACCATCGCTCAGGGCGGTGTGCTGCCCAACATCCAGGCTGTGCTGCTGCCCAAGAAGACCGAGAAACCCGCCAAAGGCAAATAAATGAGTAGCAGTCTGATAAATACTTGAAACAACAAAAGGCTCTTTTCAGAGCCACCCACTTTGTCTATAAAAGCAATTTGAACTGTTTTGCTATAATTACTAAATCCGTTTTAATGCTCATAACAAATTATTGAGAAAATCGATGTACACATATCGGAAGAAAATAGCATATACTTGAACTATACAGGTTTAAAATCATTTTAAGTCCACTTTTAGTTCTGACTGTCAGAACTTTCAGTCTGAGAGTGCAACACACACTAACATACAAACAATAAACAAAATAAAATACAGTTGCTTTTGCCCATGGAAATAGTAGCGTCTAGAGATGGCTAGCCAAGAAAAAAAAAATACTAAACCGAAAATAAAACTGAAGTAAAACCGAATTAGAAATTGTGGTTTATATTATCATGCGCGTAGTTATTTATACTAATATGTATGTATATTAATTTAACCAAAGTAAGTAACGTAAAAGTTAAAAGCTGGGCAAAGTTGATCAATATCAAAAATCTGTTCACAAATAGTTGCTGGGGGAATATTTTACTATTAATTCTTACGATTAACTTCTTATGAGGTAATTTCCAAATTATATGCCACACATCTGACTGATATTCCAGAAAGTTAGGAGGAATCGCTACACTTCCAGTCTGCTGACTCACATGTCCTTGCATAGCTCCGCCTTCGTATGCTTCAACTAGGTCCTGTAAGCGGTTGTAAATTTCCTCTTCCACGCTTTCAATGTTCAGTGTGCTGTTGTGAAAGTTTAACCTAACAATGTCTGGAAGAGGCAAAGGTGGTAAAGGTCTCGGAAAAGGAGGCGCTAAGCGTCACCGTAAAGTTTTGCGTGATAACATCCAGGGAATCACCAAACCTGCCATTCGTCGTCTCGCTCGTCGCGGCGGTGTCAAGCGTATCTCCGGTCTGATCTACGAGGAGACCCGCGGTGTCCTGAAAGTGTTTCTGGAGAACGTGATCCGCGATGCTGTTACCTACACTGAGCACGCTAAGAGAAAGACCGTCACCGCCATGGATGTCGTGTATGCTCTGAAACGACAGGGACGCACTCTGTACGGCTTTGGGGGTTAAACGTCTTCGTACAATCTATAAACCCAACGGTTCTTTTAAGAGCCACCCACACTTTCAAAAAGAGTATGTTTATTATTGTTATTGTAATCATGAGTTTATTTATTTCTTTGCGTAGTATAGTTTGTTTTAGCCTTAACAATTAACATTTTATGAGAAAGGAATAAATGATTGTCGCAAATGCCAAATTGTATCTTTACTTGCAAACCCATCATTTTGATTTTTCCAAACTAAAATTAATTTTAAAGCAATTTTTATTACCTGAAGTTAATTTTCAAGATGCCTTTTTAAATGCTTCCCATGTATCCACTCTTTATCTACAAGAGTTAATTTTTAGCATTTAAGACGGAACATGGTGAAATGTGTTGAAATCAGAATGTAGGCGGGATAATACAGACAAGAGCCAACATGAGCTTGCATGGAAAGTTATTTAGGGGTGGAGACTATGGAGCAGACGCCATCAGTCCAGCCCGCCTTTTCCCCCCAATGAAATACGTGCTATATAGTACTTCCGTAAATGCACCCAATCAGAGAGAACGATACTTCAGCCATTTTAGAGAGAGCGCGAAGCAGAGTTGGACTATTTATGTGTAGGAAAAACAAAGGTCAAGAAGAGGTATGGTTTTTCTGTTATACTCTCACCCGAAGAGCGCTTTATTCATATGCTAATGATTTTATATGCGCTATAGAAACACGGTAAACACTCTAAGATAAAACTGGCAGCGCATTCTAGCTGTATTTACCATTCATCGATGGAACACACACGAGAGGAAGCTCTCCAGACGAGCATGGACAGTGAGGAAGAGTTCAACTTTTCTTCTTCAGAAGACGAACATTTGGAGGATGAACACTTGCAGCTGAAGAAGCGATTTGATCTAAAGGAGGTTACCATTTGTATTGAGTAAGTCATTTATTTTTTATTTATTTTTTTACAGTGGTTATTAAAATGGCCGCGCATGCTTGTATAGCTGTTTCAGGTCTATTGTCTGACTGAAATGAAAGTGAAACATGTTGTTCTGTGGACTTTACATGACATTTGTATTACAAAACATAACAGCGTAAATGTTCTATAATGTAACAAATAAAAATAATGTTGAGGCTGTCCTACAAAAATGTAACTAATTATTAGGGATGCACCGATACCAATCGGTCGATAAAGCTTGCGCGTTTTGTCAGTAAAGCCGGTTCTGTAATCAGCGGTAAATGCCATCAGGTGCGTGATTTCACGTTGAGCCGTATATACTACACACAGCCGTTGTTTACCGACGAGCTGCGCATAGCAATGTTCATTATCAGTGTGAATGTGCGCAGCTCGTCTGTAAACAACGGCTGTGTGTAGTATATACGGCTCAACGTGAAATCACGCACCTGATGGCATTTACCGCTGATTACAGAACCGGCTTTACTGACAAAACGCGCAAGTTATCGACCGATAAGGATCGGTGCATCCCTACTAATTATAGTAACTTTTTAACAAAAAAAAACTACAGTAACCGCAAACCCTGCTGAGGAAAAAAAAAAAAAAAAAACAGCATATGTTGGTTAGGTATGTTTTGGTGCTGGGATGCTGGTTTTAGCTGGTTTATGCTGGTCTTTTGCTGGTTAATGCTGGTCCTTTGCTGGTTTATGCTGGTCAAGAACATACCTAACCAGCATATGCTGTTTTTTTCAGCAGGGAAGTAACAATGTTCTTGCTACACTAACAATAGTTTGGCTGGTTTTGTTGTAGTAAAACTGATTATACAAATGGTAAAGAATATGCCAAAAACATGGTTGCTACACTTTTACTACAATAAAACCATGGCTAATTTTGAAGGCCTTATTTAGTTAACTTTTGGTTGTTTAATGTAAAATACTGCCTGACTAACGAAACTTATCTGAAACATTTACACCTAATCAGATATTTGCGAACATAAAGTGCTATACATATGTATATCGTTGTCCCATCAGTAGACATACAAAGCAGGCTTCCCTTCCATAGGCCGATAATTGCTCATCATTTATGCATGCACTGATATTTTACATTTGAATGTCTAAGCTAAGACATGTTTACAACTTTTGTTTCCCCCTTTTTAGGAATGTGGCCCCTTTACTTGCTTTACACACAAGGGCAGCACTCAAACGTCATTCTTTAAATGCTGTGGAGAATCTGAGTGAGTAAGTGTGCATTTCCAGCTGATATTTTTGTGTAAATACACATATTAGACAAATTATACACGCTTGTAAATCACATCTTTTAATGAGTTGGTGATACACCAGTATTAGTGTTTAGTAATACTGTTGTCAGCATGTTCACATTTGCTTGCTCCATTTACAGAGATGAGGATGACAGTGACCAGATACCTGTTGCAAAGAAAGCCAAGACTAGTTCATGGAAAGCAGAGACTCATGTTGATCAGGTTCCTCAGACTCTGAGATTCCTGCCCGCACGGGAACCTGGACCACAGTTGAGTCCTGCTGACTCGCACTCTCCTGTGAGTCTTTTCAAGATGTTTTTCACAGAGAGCGCCGTGTCAAATCTGTGCCACAACACAAACGCTCAGGCTGCCAGGGCAATGGCAAAGGGCCGCAAGTACAAATGGACAGATGTCAGTGTTGATGAGCTGTATTGCTACATTGGACTCATTTTCTACATGGCTGCGGTGAAGATGAGCTGCATCACTGACTACTGGAGACAGGACAGTCTTTTCTCTCTGCCTTTTCCCGCCACAATTATGTCAAGGGAAAGATACCGCACCATTTCATGGAACGTGCACATGAGTCACCCAGATGGAGACAAGGATAATGACAGAAAGAGGGGCACAGCCGAACATGACCGTCTTTTCAGGATCAAACCCCTGATGGACACTATCCGCCTTGTGTGCAAATCCCTTTATCATCCTAGAAGAAATTTAGCTGTGAATGAGAGATTGGTGGCGTGCAGAGCAAATACAGGAAGGACACGGTGTACAAAAGTTAAGCAAACCAAGTTTAAGTTTTTTGTCCTTTCAGACTCATCAAATGGATATACTGTGGACTTTTCTGTCTACACTGGCAAGAATAGCTTTCCTACAGATCGTGGGCTTTCATATGATGCTGTGATGTCTCTCCTGGACAATAAAGGTTTGGGCTCTGGGTATCATGTCTACATGGATGATTTCTACACAAGCCCAAAACTCTTAACAGACTTGCTTGCTATGAAGTTTGGTGCTTGTGGAACTTATAGAGATCACAGGAAGGGCTTCCCGAAAACTACTACTAATTCACTGACCAAAAATTCCACCAGAGGATCCATCAGGTGGATTCGGGATGGACCTCTTGTGTGTGTGAAGTGGATGGACATGCAACTGGTGTCTGTTTGTTCCACCATCCATGCTGCCTTTACAGGAGAGCGTGTGCAAAAGAAAGTCAAAGCACAACATACGTGGAAGACAAAGTCTTTTCCATGTCCTGCACCTGTCTCTGCGTACAACAAGCACATGGGGGGTGTTGACCTGTCCGATCAGCTCTTGCAATACTACACTGCGCAGCACAAAACCATGAAGTGGTACAGAAAAATCTTTCTACACTTCTTGGACATTGCTGCTACCAATGCTTTCGTATTGCACAAAGAGCTGTACGGCAACATGAGCCACAGTCAGTTCATGGAGGAGCTTATTGCAGAGCTCTGTGGCGTATCAGAGAAAACAGCACCAAAACAGACCAACGCGGACCATGTGCCAGTTCCAGGAGCTGAGCTGACTTCAGATGTCAGAAGAATTGCTACCGTTGGTCGCCGGATCTGTGTGCGTTGCAAAGTAGTGCGTGGCAAGAAGCAACAAACACCTTGGAAATGCCAGGCTTGTGATGTTCACTTGTGTCTTCAGTTGGACAGAAACTGTTTCCAGGAATGGCATAAAAGTTTGTGACTGCGTGGGGGGAAAAAAAGAGTCTTGTGTAATCATGGTAGATGTAAAACATTTTTAAAAAATGCTTTTGGCCAAGCTTTAGGCAAATCCATTTTTATAGATTTTGTTTGTCGACACAAAAAGACTTGATGTACACAATACACATACATTAAAAACATTTTATAACACTTTTGTCCCTTTGTCTCATTAAAAGCTGACTTTTTTTATCCTTTATGCAAATGTATAAATCATGTTTTGTTTATAGTAATACACTGTTGATAGTCCAATAAAGTTTTAACAAAACTGAAATATGTGTTTGTGTTTTATGCTGACAATTATGGAATGTTGATAGGAAATACGGTTTATATATAAAGCATTGCTTAAGAAGTTTAATGACACTTCTTTTACTGTTGTAGCTATATTCTCACTCTCCGCTCTGTTAAGTCTTCTGATTTTATCCAAATGTATCCAGAGCTGTTTACAAAAGAGGAACAAAAGCTATTTGGTCACAGACCGCCAAAAATGTACAGTGTGCTCCTTGCTTAAATTACAATTTCAGGAGATGTGTTTTCACTACTATAATAGCTAGAGCCTATAGTAGTTCTGATGCATAAAAAAGGATCTGATTTGATTATACTATGAAACATCACTGGCCTTTAAATATAATCAATGTAAAACACTTATTATAGTTATCTGCTAGAAGTCAGGATATTTGTGTAATCATTTATCTATTCACACAAACCTGATTCCAAAAAACGTTGGGACACTGTACAAATTGTGAATAAAAACATTGAAATTTGAAACTTCCACATCATTGCATTATTTTATTCAGAACACAACATAGATGACATGTCAAATGTTTAAACTGAGAAAATGTATCATTTTAAGGGAAACATAAGTTGATTTTAAATTTCATGGCATCAACACATCTCAAAGTTAGGACAAGGCCATGTTTACCACTGAGTAGAATCCCCTCTTCTTTTGATACCAGTCTGCAAATGTCTGGGGACTGAGGAAATAAGTTGCTCAAGTTTAGGAATTGGAATGTTGTCCCATTCTTGTGTAATACAGGCTTCTAGTTGCTCAACTGTCTTAGGTCTTCTTTGTCGCATCTTCCTCTTTATGATGCTCCAAATGTTTCTGGACTGCAGGCTGGCCATTTCAGTACCCGGATCCTTCTTCTACACAGCCATGATGTTGTAATTGGTGCGGTATGTGGTATATGCATGGTGTTCCCTGAAAGAGACGACGTCTGAATGGGAGCATATGTTGTTCTAGAACTTGGATATACCTTTCAGCATTGATGGTGCCTTCCCAGTTGTGTAAGCTGCCCATGCCACACGCACTCATGCAACCCCATACCATCAGAGATGCAGGCTTCTGAACTGAGCGCTGATAACAATTTGGGTTGTCCTTGTCCTCTTTTGTCCGGATGACATGGCATCCCAGTTTTCCAAAAATAACTTCAAATTTTGATTTGTCTGACCACAGAACAGTTTTCCACTTTGCCACAGTCCATTTTGAATGAGCCTTGGCTCAGAGAAAATGCCTGTGCTTCTGGATCATGTTTAGATATGGCTTCTTTTTTGACCTATAGAGTTTTAGCCGGCAACGGCAAATGGCACGGTGAATTGTGTTCACAAACAATGTTTTCTGGAAGTATTCCTGAGCCCATGTTGTGAGTTCCATTACAGTAGCATTCCTGTATGTGATGCAGTGTCGTCTAAGGGCCCGGAAATCACTGGCATCCAGTATGGTCTTCTGGCCTTGACCCTGACGCACAGAGATTGTTCCAGATTCTCTGATGATGATAACTTCAAACTCTTTGGAACTTTTGTCTGAGAAACACCTTTCTGATATTGCTCCACTAATTTTCGCTGCAGCATTGGGGGAATTGGTGATCCTCTGCCCATCTTGACTTCTGAGACGCACTGCTACGCTCTTTTATACCCAATCATGTTGCCAATTGATGATGTTTTATTAACAAAGTTCGGGAGGAGCACGTTCAGATAATTAACGGTCAACATGAGAAGCGTAATCAGTAATCAACCTAATTAACAGACGTGTATTTTCAGTGGCATCCAGCTTCAGCAGGAAACGCTAATGTGAGGCTGCCTCCGCTAGCGGCGCAAGATACGCAGACCTCAAACCCCGCCCACTTTCCGTGGCCTTCAGCTATAGCTGCGGATGCAAACGTGAGGCTGCCTCCGCTCGCACCGCAGGCCCACACATTTTCTTTTCCTTCCTTACCCTCTTACGCTCCTCTTAGTCTCCCACTTCAATCGCAACAGCCTGATTTAAGCGTGAGGCTGCCTCCGCCGACGATCACGGCCTCCGCTCCTCTGTACTACAGTCAAAATCACCGTATTCCCTCTTCACAGCGACACCTCTGCCAGCCCCACTAAACCCAGTGCCGCACAGCATCCGAGCGCAGATCATGGCAGGTGCGGACATAGACCTTTCCTCCTTACTCTCTCTGCTTCCCGCTTCTGAATCTAATCGGCAAATAGATTGCGGGGATTTTTCAGTGACTTTAAAAAAACAAAACTCAGCCTCACGGATTTTATCATTCTCAGAGTTCTCCATCGCATTCAGTCGCTTCACAGAAATAATCTGCTCAGCTTTCCCCCACAGGCGGCGCGAGCTAAACGATTATTTGGCGCTGATAGCTGAACTCTCGCTGTCATATGGGGGAGGGCACTTCTACATATATCACAAACTCTTCTCTGCAAAATGCGCCATAAGGGTTTCCCAGTGGAACCAATGCCCTTACTGGGGCGCACTCGACCCAGACCTCCACAGCAGAGTATTTCTCGGCTGTAGGAACGTTTCATGTGCGGTATGCAGGTCAGTAGCTCATTCCACCACCTCATGCCCGCAAGTTAACCCTTCCATTTCTCCGTGTCCAGTCTCAAGCCCCGTTAAATCTACCAGTTACGTGCCAAGACTCGCACAGCCTACACAAATCAGGACTCCAGAAGGGAGGCTCCTTCTTCCTCCAACAACAGGCAGTCCTGCAGACACTTCAACGCCGGCAGATGCGCCAGACAGCGCTGCCGTTACCTGCACATCTGCAGCTTCTGTGGTGGTGCGCACGCCTGTCACGTTTGCCCTGTTAAAAAATCAGTAAATAAAAATTTTATTTACATTTTCGACCTCCCATCACCAATCCAACCATACCAAACAATTTTCGCATACCTCCAACTCAGAAGCTCACAGGCCAAATCTCCTTCTGAACCCCTTTTTCTAGACGATTCCAACAAACCCGTCAGCCGTTTTTGGTTTCAGAAACACCTTAAATCCATTCTCCGACAATCAGGCATCCCAGCAGAAAACTTCTCCAGCCACTCTTTTCGTATCGGGGCAGCAACCTCGGCAGCCTTTAAAAGCTACATCAGGACTAACCGGTCCAACATCAAAAAAGCCCACCAAGCCCTAGTATCATAGAAGAAAAAAAAAAAGAATTGGCGAGTAAGTTACTCAAAGCCAATGGTGAGTAAGTTACCCCAAAGCACAAATGGCGAGTAAGTTACTCAAAGCCAATGGTGAGTAAGTTACTCCAAAGCACAAATGGCAAGTAAGTTACTCCAAAGCACAAATGGCGAGTAAGTTACTCAAAGCCAATGGTGAGTAAGTTACTCCAAAGCACAATTGGCGAGTAAGTTACTCAAAGCCAATGGTGAGTAAGTTACTCCAGAGCACAATGGGGAGTAAGTTACTCCAAGCACAAATGAGGAGTAAGTTACTCCAAAGCTCAATGGTGAGTAAGTTACTCCAAAGCTCAATGGCAAGTAAGTTCCTCCAAAGCACAAATGGCGAGTAAGTTACTCCAAGCACAAACGGCGAGTAAGTTACTCCAAGCTCAATGACGAGTAAGTTACTCCAAAACACAAACGGCGAGTAAGTGACTCCAAAGTTCAATGGCGAGTAAGTTACTCCAAAGCCAACGGCGAGTAAGTTACTCCAAAGCACAACGGCGAGTAAGTTACTCCAAGCTCAATGGCAAGTAAGTTATTCCAAGCTCAATGACGAGTAAGTTACTCCAAAGCTCAACGGCGAGTAAAGTTACTCCAAAGCCAACGGCGAGTAAATTACTACAAAGCTCCAGCTCCAGCCCCGCCAAATTTCCGTCATGCTTTTTGGGGGGTTAGCATATTGGTCGGGCAGCTGTCCTTGGCTTTATTGCTTTTTGGGGGTATTCTGAGTTCGGGCCAAAATTCCGAGCTCGGAGCCCTTCCATCAGACAGCTCGCCAAATACGCATAACCCATTCTCAGTTTATTATATGTAAGTGTGAACTCGTGAAATGATGTTTTATTAACAAAGTTCGGGAGGAGCACGTTCAGATAATTAACGGTCAACATGAGGAGCGCAATCAGTAATCAACCTAATTAACAGATGTGTATTTATACCGCAGCCTCACCTCTGTTCCTTGACAGATTTTTAGCATCCCTCCACCACCCCTTCTCCACACTTACAACTATTTTCTGTCCTAACGAGG
>NW_027395103.1:0-10315 GCF_049309525.1 Garra rufa | reverse complement strand
CACTGCAAAAAGCAGCAATTATAGCCTACTCTTTTAATGCTGACAATTATTGGCATGTGGTAGGAAGATTGCACAGTAGTGTTTGAAACTCTCCTGTTATTTTATTTTATTTTATGAACAGGACTGTTACATTTCATATGTAACATAGCCTACCTAATTTTTTTTTTTTTTTTTTTGACGCGGAGGTGTGTTTCTGATATCAGTGAGCAAGGAGTGGAGCGGGAGCAAAGCGGAGCGCGGAGGGGAAATTGTTGCCGCTCCACTCCGCTCACATACGTACTCTGCGCCGCATAGAGATTTCCAGCCATGTGGTAAAGTTGTGTTTTTGAAGTTTTCTATATTATTATTTATTCTTTATATATTTGTTCATTATTCGTTTACTTTACCACTGCAACTTTGCATGTTCCGGTTTTGCGCAGCAGATGCCTGCTCTGCTCTCTATTTTTGTTCGAAATGCATTTGTTCTGAGATGGTGATAATAAACTATAAATCTAACATTGTGATATATTGATGTTTGTTTTATATCTGTGGATTGTAGTGTAGACTAGTCAAGTGTTGATTTGATATATAGGTTAAATTGAGTAAACTCACTGTGGACCACATACCGCTTGGATATCGATGTCACTAAAAAAACTAAAACACATTTAAAAAACAAAAACAAAAAAAACAACAAAAAAAAAACTCCAAACATTTCTCTAAATTATTCTGATAAAAAAACGAAACGAAAAAACATAAACTTTCTATCAAATACAAATCTTGTCTGTTTTAATGGCTGTAACAGTATAAGCTGTTTGGCGGAAAAAAAGACGGGCTTCGGGTCGGACTCGGGCCAAAAATATTGATAAGCTGTTGGACAAGGGCAGGGCTACAGCCAGGGCCGGGCTAGGGCTTAGATTTAAGGCCCGTGCAGGGCTCTATTCATGGCTATATAGTATTTAATTCAGGCAAAGTTACATCTTTATTGTGACAGGATTTGACGGATTATCTTGCTTGACTCTGTGAGTTCATCTTTATTTCTTAGAGCCAAGCTGCATAAACTACATATACAAGCAAAATATACAAGCAAAAATGCTGATTTGATTCGCTTCTGAAATGACTCAGGAATGATTGAATTATGAACACTTGCTGCCACCTGCTGGCGGTTTTAAGTTTCCCATCATATTACATTATTTTCCAACATATTCCTGTATTCAGAGTTTTGTACATTAACCTTAATCTCAGAGTTTTGTTTACATGATTTCATTGATAACAATAGCCAGTCATTCATTCACATTGAAATGAAGTATTCAGAGGAAAATGTGTTTTCATTTACATCTTTTCATTTATGAAATTTTGATCCACTTTGTAGAATTGAATTTTAAATTAACAAAATGCTGCATGGTATCGTGATACTATTGGTATTGTGATACTTCAGCTGATATAGTATCATAAGTCGTTTTTATGCTATCGTGACAACCCTACAAGAGTGTGAGTAAATTATCTGTACATATTTGTTCTGGAAGTGAACTTTTCCCGTATTCATTAGAACATGCATAAAAATGTCTCTTTAAATATAAGTCGCTCTCCAGGAGCTCAGCTGTTTTCGGAGGGAATCCTCACGGTGCGTTCACACTGGCACGTAGCGAGCGGGGCGAAGCCAGCGTTTTCAATTCATTCATGTGGAAGTTGAGCGTAAACGGTCGCGTGGTGCATTTTGGGATTGGAAGCGGCGCGGAGAAAGCGTTGAGAGCGGCTGAGAGCGCCAAAAGGTTGGGCATTCCTCAACTTTATGCAAATTTCGAGCGCAAAACGCCGGCGACAACCAATCGCTGTGAAGAGTAGGCAAGGCAAGATTATGATGCGTGTTTCTGAAACTGGTGGATTACTGAGCTGAAATCACATATTATTGAAAAAGTCAAGCAAAAGTAAATGTACTTTGCATGTTTTCATTATATGCTACAGTTTAGTTTTCGAACCGCCGTTAAAAGAAGACAATGGAACATAAATAGGGTGTGAACATTGTTTTTCAGAGGCGTGCTCTGCCCTAAATTTGACACACCCCAAAGCAGTGGCGTTGTAGCGTTGCCAGCGGCACTGAGCGCATATTTAACGCTGTAGTGTGAACGCACCGTAAAGGTGAGTTCACACCGGATGCGAATGAAGCGGCAAGCGCAAGTGATTTACATGTTAAGTCAATGCAAAGACGCGAATAGCCATCCTGCGGCGTGAAACGCGCGAATGAGTCTGCGCGAAACGCGCAAATAGCGCGAATGAAGCGGCGCGCATTGAGCGTTTCAGACGATTGCTGCGCCATTCGCGCAAATCGCGCGAATTCAAAAATCTGAATTTTGGCGAAAATCCGTGCCGCGTTAACCAATCAGGAGTTTGCTCTAGTAGTGACGGAGGCAGAAATCCGAAACAACAATGGAGGACAAAATCACCGTTGCTGTCTGAGGTTACTCAGAGCTGTACGATACATCTTTGGACTTTTGTAGAAACAGGAATAAAAATGATCTTGCTAGGAAGAAAGTGAGTAAAGAGGTCGGACAATCTGGTAAGTTTTAAAAAACGCTCTTTACTCAATTTGACCTACATATACATACATATTGAGACTACAAGCAAGCTAAAGCTGGCAAATCGAGCTCATTCACCTATTTTACAACTACTTTCCCGCTGACGAGTGGCAGAAGCCCTTCCCATGACGCGAATTCGCGTCTGTTGTGAAGAAAATGTCACGCGCGAATGACGCGAGTAAACTCAAATGTTCAAGCGTTCAACTATGCGCGGATAGCGCGTTTTTTTCCGCGCAAGTCGCGTCCAGTGTGAACGCACCTTAAAGCTGTATCTTTCTTTTATAAATATGATAAAACTAAATACTCTATGGAGATATGAAGGATGCAATACTACTCTATAGGTACTGAATATTACCATGAGATTGGGTGAAATTGGCCCTTTAAAGGGGACATGGGATGCCCATTTTCCACAAGTTGGTATGATTCTGTAGGGTTTTAATGAAATGTCTGCAACAGACTTTGGTTAAAATTCTTCTTTGGTAGTGTAAAACAACCCTTTTTTATGTTGCTCTATGTAATTCTGTTCACAGCAACCTGTTTTGGTGCATGTCTCTACTTCCGTTTTTATTTTTTTTTTTTTGGTGTTACCATCAAAAACCGTTAGCGGTTTCGGGTGAGGCCCAAAAATCAAAACGACTAAGACACATTCATATGCAAACGCATGTCAAAGTCAATTTTGCATCCAATGTTCCCTTTAATATTAATTATGGTAGACCTGACTTTGAGAAACACATTTCACCTTTAAAAATTAGTAGTAGGATTAGTAAAAATTTAAAACATGCTGTTTTTTGGATTTGATGGACTCTAGTGATATGTTTTTTTTCTCTCTCTCTTTTTTCACTGTAAGAGCTCAGCAAGGTGGGAGCTGTGAATTGTTGATAAGAATGTGTCTCTGAGCTCAAACAGACTGCAATTCTATCTGGAGAGATGGTGTAAAAAAGGACGTCAAAGTCCAAATCGTGGATGCCTCCAAGCATGCTTTTGTATATTGTAGGCAGCGTAGGTGAATTATACGGTGACATTCAAGGGGGTAGATGTTTTTACAAAGAATTTCTATAAGAAATCAAAGCACACACCCTAATTCCTTTTTGGCACCCCTGCAACAGTTAGACAAATTCATGTTTCCCATGTTTTTGTCATAAATCGATCTATAATAAATGACAGTGATTAAAAATTATGAAAAATAATAGATATATTTATGTTCTGAAAATATTCCGTCCTGCCACAGTTTCTATGGTTACCTCCTTAGTTGAACGAAATTCTGTTTTCAAGCATCTACACCGTAAGTAAAAACACATGCCCTGTCTTGTAAGTTTTGTGGTTGCTGATTTTTTTACTGATGTGCATGCATCCCCATCAACCTTATGTTTTGACTTCCTGCAAAATAGTTCAAGTGTTGTTTATGGTTGGTGCAAAATATGGTGCAAGTGCATCTGTTTTTATTCTTTGAACGTTTAAAGTAAGGTTCTAATTTGTCAAGACATTCATTGCCACTTAATTTTGATCACTGATATGGAGCCACTCTCAAGTCTAGCAGTATGATTGTGACTCAGTAATTCTTGTAATGCATAAATACATGTTCTTGATTCATTCTAGAATGTGTTTTAGAGTGCATCTTTCTGAGGTTTCTGTTTATAACATGATTACCACAAGGTCTAGCTTGCACTGCTCTTATCAGCTTCAGCAGGCTAGGGGGATTATCTGATTCACACCAACAGATTGTCAGCTCATCTATGTGGGTTTCTGTTTCCACGGTGTCAGTGTGTTCTCACCTGTATGTGATGGTTTCATGAGCTAGAGGGAGAGAAATAGAGTGCTTTTGTTTGTGTTGTGTGTTAGCCTTGCTTATGAGTCAGCAGCATCGCTGGTAAACAGACAGTATGCCTCTGCTAGCCCTGAACGGTGAGATAAGACCAGCGCGGTGGATGCACAGTGATTTCGTTGCAGTTAGCCTACTGAATGGATGCGCCTTCCTGTCCAAAAGGAAATTAAATTCACTGTGTGCAGTGCCAAAATTCCACCATCTAAACAGTACGCTGTGGCAAAAGCCAAGGGCGAGGTGACAAACCATCTCATTTTATGTGTGAAATGTGGAAGTGGTTGTGGTGTGAAGTTTAAACAACTTTAGATGGTAAACATGTCGAACTATATATTCAAAGTGGTTGGACTGCAATATACCAAAATAACAAAACCATATTTTAGAGACTTTTAGAGAATGTTATCAGTAAACAAATAGTTAACATAGAATTTAAAGGGATCATCAGGTGCAAAACTAACTTTTACATGTTGTTTGCACATTAATGTGTGTTGGTAGTTTGTGTACACAACCACCCTACAATGATAAAAATCCACCCAGTGGTATTTTTTTGATCTTTAAAAGTAATATCCCCTTTTTAAAATCAGTTCATTCTTAGCTTCTTGTCCTTGTGATGAAATACATTTGATTGACATGAGCGTCTTACCTTAGCCCCGCCCTCACCGAGCTGAAACTGTTCGAATACGATCCTCACTGTGTCGACTCGAGTGGAGAGGAAGACTCTAATTGAGCGATTGAGGAACATAGCAGTAGTCATTTACTCCCGACATCTGAGCCGCTTAAGAGGCAGAGGTTTAACGTTACTTTAATTTTTAAATTAAGAGTCAATCCCGAACTACATAAGCATCTATCTTCGTGCGAATAGTCCCTGATGCAGCTTCACCCACAGCAGAAGTGAGTATAAGGTTTTTTTTTATGCATCTTTGCAAATAGCCTTTCTTAATAATGTGCTTGTTGGCAAGTTTCGTCGATAAACACGGCTAAATGCAGCTAAATGCGGCTAAAGTAAACAATCCCAGAGAGGGGCGGGGCGAGCAGCATTTAAAGGGGCTATGTCTTAAAATGAGCTGATATTTTACAGAGCTGATTTTGACAAGGTAAAAGGGTGTTCCCTCTCAGTCGGTCTCCGACGTGACGTCTCCGTTCCCTCCTTCAGGGAACGAGGGTTACATACGTAACCGAGACGTTTTTTTTACACTACTATTGAGAATTTTTAATCAAAGTGTATTAGAGACTTTTCATTAAGACCCTAAAGAATCATATGAACTTGTGGAAAATGGGCATCCGATGACCCCTTAAAATTGTTGCCATAATTTACTTTCCCTCATCCAGTTTCAAACTTTATATACTTTATTATTTTTCCATAAAACACAAAATGCTGAGAGAGGAAAAAGTTTAAAAGCCTGGTAACAGAATTAACAGCTCTTAATGCGACTGTTTAGATCAGGGGTGCCCAAACTCGGCCCTGGAGGGCCGGTGTCTTGCAGAGTTTAGCTCCAAATTGCCTCAGCACACCTTAAGCACAATTTTCTAGTATGCCTAGTAGGAGCTTGATTAGCTGGTTCAGGTGTGTCTAATTGGGGTTGGGGCTAAATTCTGTAGGACACCGGCCCTCCAGGATCGAGTTCTGGCACCCCTGGTTTAGACCAACATGAACATTTGTATGCCACCTTTTTTACAGAGCGCTATCAATCTAGGGCTGTCCAAATGGCTGAAAATCTAAGAAATCTAGTATTTGTACTTAAATATTGTCAATATTCAAATTATATTCTAATTTAAAGGAGTAGTTCACTTTCAGAACAAATATTTACAAATAATGTACTCACCCCCTTGTCATCCAAGCTGTTCGTGTCTTTCTTTCTTCAGTCGTAAGGAAGTTATGTTTTTTGAGGAAAACATTTCAGGATTTCTCTCCATATAATGGACTTCTATGGTGCCCCCGAGTTTGAACTTGACATGTTCTTTAAATACAAAATTTTGAATTTAGAAATATTAAATGATTTAAATAACTGAAAAGATACTTAAATGAAACTAAATCTGCCAGTAGGTGGTGGCAAGTCGCTGATTTAAATACTGAATCATATCATTTATTTGATTCGTTTGAACGGCTGATTCATTCAGGAATAAAGCAAGTGACTGTTTTTAAGAATGGGGAAATTGAATAATTGACTGATTTGTTTAAAAACGCATTTTCATTCAGAAACAAAACACAGCTGTGTTTGAATTATATGCACAGCGGCTCAGTTGTGACTTTGTTTCAAACTATTTTCAACGACGAAATACAGCAAAATCAGGCAATAGTGTTATAGTCAGACAATGTAAGTCACTTAATATTAACTTCTTGTTTATTTAACTGTTGTATTAAATCAATATCTCATTTACAAACTCTCTTAAAATCATTAAAAGCTGTCACTCATTTTAGTTCATCACGATCTCGCAGCATTCCATTATAATCATTGAAGCTCTCTACACTGCACAATAAGTCTCTAATTTACACTCTCTCTACACTTTGTTTATGAAAGGATTTGTGAGATATGTCTGTGAAACATTACTCACGTTGCAAAAACACATAGAAACCTTCAAGTTCCCTTCAGTGCAAACATAAATATACTGATCGTGTCAGTTGTACTGGTGCTTCTAAATATTTTTTTCATAGTCACACACAGTTGTTTTCAGTCACAAATGCTGAAATTTGGCTTGTTCACATGGTTGCAGAAAAAGGCTTACCAAAACAAAGTTACTAGGTTGTCTTTTTTCACATTTTCTGGGTTGGTAGATGCACTATGGCCCCTGATTATAGCACTTAAACACGAAAAAAGATTTTCATGATATGTCACATTTCAAAGAAACAGAATACAGATTTGGAATTTTATGCAGGTCAGTACAGAATGTTTATTTGTTTATTTATTTTTTTGGGATGAACTATCCCTTATTAAACAGGCTATTTTGCTGGCGCATTACAGACGTATCTCTGCTCCTTTATAAATGTTGTGGCACTAGTCATCTGCCAAAGCAGCTATCTCCCGCTTTCACCTGATCAATGGTGCCATTTAGAAATGGACATTTTCAATTACTGCCACTTGGCTACTGATCTATAGGAGAGCTAAACACGGACTACTCCGAATGAGTCTCTCTAATTGATCGATTGCTTCTTCACTTTCAATTTACAATCCACACTTCAGGCTTGTTGCTTTTATTTTTATAGAAAAAGCAAAGACCTGGCTGGGAAATGTGAATGAGCTGGTTTCCTTTATTTCATCTGCCAGTTCTAATTTACAGAATCCATCACGCTGTGATGCATGGAAATAGAAGAAAATTAGATTAATGGATGCTGAAGACAGCATAAAGACCTGAAGTACTCATGTTAGTTGTGACTGGCAGATCGGAAGTAATAAATAGTAGTTATTAGAAAAGACAATTGATTCTTCTGAAACTGTCTTCATCAGCCCAGCGGCTTGTAATGTTAAAATTAAGTACTCTGTTCATAGATGTTGCCACACATCTACCAAGGCTATTAATTGACTTGGCTTCTTCGTGGTTTCTGGTCTTTGTTTTTCATGTTTGTAAAAAAGTTCAGATAAAGCGGGGTGTGAAAATAATACGATAACTGTCACTTTACGCCCTGTGATATGCATGAGTGCACTGTGCTGTTTCACCTTGTGTTTTGTTTTCCGAATCTTATTAATAATAGAAGAATTTTAAAATGCCTTCATATAATTCATGAGAGCATTGTGTTTTACAGACAAGACCAGTAAACACAGACTGAAAACAAAAGAAAACAGTCTTTTTTTTTTTTTTGCAAACAGTGTCCTTGCCAACTAAATATGAGCAGTGCTGTTTCACATTGACAGTTTTAAAGCTGAAGTGT
Source organism: Garra rufa (assembly GCF_049309525.1). NCBI lineage: Eukaryota > Metazoa > Chordata > Actinopteri > Cypriniformes > Cyprinidae > Garra > Garra rufa. Next base: position 2,079 of record NW_027395103.1, on the reverse strand, counting down.
ACATTTTCTACAGCATCAGTGGTACCAGATGAAACTGCAAGGGGATGTCATTTTTCCATTTTTTTTTTTTTTTTTTTTTTTGAGCTGTGTAGGATGACTTGTATAAATTGTGTAAATCTGATTGATTGATTGATAGGGTGGGGGCAGGGGTGTTTTAGATGTGACAGGACAGATATGAAGAGAAAAGAAAAAGAAGAACAAGCAGCTGTATCAATCTGTCAAGAAAACTGATGGCAAGAAAAAGGCTAAAAAGATGCCACTGTTGTAGAAGCACAAAGATCAAGTCAGGAATACTAGAAAATGTGTGAAATTTCTGGGATCCTCTTCCACTCCTCGCGGAGCTGCTGGACGTTTCACTTGAGGATGCCTCACAGGTGCTTAATAGTGTTCAAGTCTGGAGACATACTCCTTCACCTTCAGCTTCCTCAGCAAGGCAGTTGTCATCTTGGTGGTGTGTTTGGGATCATTATCATGTTGGAAAACTGCCATTCTTCCTAGTTTCTGGGGAAGGCATCATGTTTTGCTTCAGAATACGGTACATAATGGAATCAATGTTTCCCTGCAGTTCATTCAGCTCCCCAGTACCAGCAGCACTCATATAGCCCCAGACCATGATGCTACCACCTCCATGCTTACTGTTCAAAAGCATTTGACTGGTAGTGTATTTCATTTTTATTTATTTTGGTAAATTACCACTTAATTTTTAATCAAAATGTCATAACGTGATCATCCAGTGAAACGACCGACTTCTCTCAAGTGATGCATGCTGGTCCAGTAAGGCTCCACCCCTTTTTTTAAGACTGTAAGCTTGCATTTTGATCTGCCTCCATCCAAGCAGCAACTTTAGATAAAACCAAGAACAATCACCTGTATGTGCAATGTGCATCACAATATGGAAGAAAAGATCTGTCGCTATCTCCATTGCAACTTTGAAACTAAGTGCTTGCAAATAAATAAATAAAAAGTTTGTAGCTGTTTCTTGAATATTATGTAACATGTAAGGGATTTGCTAGGTTGAGTTAGAAGTAGTCTTTTTTTATCTGTCTAGATGTTTGTCAGACAGGCTGAGATCTATGGAAGCATATGTGTAGCAATATTCAATTTGCAATGCAATATGCAAAATGGCAATACAATATTCAAAATGACAATGCAATATGCAAAATGGCAATACAATATTCAAAATGACAATGCAATATTCAAAAAGGCAATGTAATTCTGTATTTAAATTTACATTTTCAATCACCTCCACGTGTGCAAAATTTGGTGCATAATGAAATTGAAAATTAAATTATATTATTTACATTTGCCATTTCCAACAGTAGTCTTAAGTTGTAAAGATGCATACTATTTTAATGCTTTAGAAGTAGCAAAATGAAAATGAAAATGTATAACCCAAATTGATTTGATATGTGTAACGTGTCCAAGCAGAAACAGTAGCAAAATTATCATTTAAATGTTATTTGTCCTAAATGCATTTAGACTAAGAGTCAGGACACTTACGATTGCATTTTCATCATGACGCAGTGGGATATTTGTAGCAAAATTCAATGCGGCTTTGAAAATGCATTCCGAGCTGACCACGCCCACCCTACGTCAATCATTGCGTCAAGGCGGGGATTGGCAGAAGCGCGTTACGTTTAGATCGTTTGAAACATGGCGGCTGGAGATCTGATAAGATCGTTGAATTCATTGGCAGATGGAGCGTGAACAGAGAAATAATGTTTAGAAGATTTTTACGTGTATGTAGGTGACAGGACAAGATCAATATTGAAGCATCTTGCAGAATTGTCGGCCTTAACAGGCCTCGACACTCGTTTGGCTGCTGAACCCTTGAGAGTGGTGGAAGATCGATTATAAGGACTTATATACTTATATATATTCGTGCTATACATTTATTTTGCTTCCGACGCCCATGATAGATATATATTAGTGGTGGGCCGTTATCGGCGTTAACGTGCTGCGTTAACGTGAGACTCTTATCGGGCGATAAAAAAAATATCGCCGTTAATCTATTCTCAAAGTTGGGTTGGGAGCTGGGTCTAAACTACGTAAGATATGATGACTTTCACCTTGATATTT
>NW_027395102.1:0-10319 GCF_049309525.1 Garra rufa | reverse complement strand
GATGTAGGCCTATTTCAATAGGATTTAGTCAAATTTACCCCTCACATACAGCGTAGATGTAGTTTTTTTTTTTTTTTCAAAAACATATGAAACAATAAATACAAAAATTAATTTTCTATGACTTTGGCATATGCGTTTTAAACTAGGTTTTTTATTTCATTGCTATTTCCCTTTATGGGCCATTCTACAGAATTGGTTCCAAGTCAAAGTTGGAAACGTCCTAAAAAATGCAAGGAAAAAGATTGTATGTATGCAAATTCTATAATATCCAAATTTCTAGTAATTGTGCAGTTAATTCTCATATTGTATTTCAGAAAGTTTTAAAACATTTGTCCTGTCCCCAAATTTGTCACTACCGAAACACAGTAATATCTAATTTAATAAGAAGGGTTATACTGACCTATTAAAAATACTTGTAAGTATATATTTTTGCTATTTTTTTTGTATTTTTTTCCGAGGTAAATCAATAACAATTACATTTTTAACAATATTTCAAGTGTAATTTATTAGATTTGATGTATTTTGAAGTCAGGTTTTCTTTGTAAAAGGCAAAAAGTTGATCAAACTGATTTCAAAGTTAAGGATTTATTAGTTTAAATATACATTTAACCAAAAACTATCATAACTTCTTAGCTGATAATTCATTATACTTTATTTTTGACAAAATATCCCATGTTTCGGTAGTGACACTAATTGCCACCACATCGTATTCCAGAATTTTAACTAAAACACTAAACATTTGCATAACTGTACTATTTTTTTTTTTTATTATTTCCCCCAAATATGAGGAATATGTCTTTACCGAAACAATGATGACATGTTTTGGTCGTGACTGTTTTGGAAGTGACAAATATATGGAATAACACCTAAAGACTTTTGAACACATTTACCTCAGAATGATAAGACCTATCCATGTATACTCAGCATGTAGCTATCAGGAATATTTCCTGATCATAAATGTAGGGATGTAGCTAAAGTCTTAGCCAATGGACTTAAAGGAGTAGTTCACTTTCAGAACACAAATTTACAGATAATGTACTCACCCACTTGTCATCCAAGATGTTCATGTCTTTCTTTCTTCAGTCGTATAGAAATGGTGTTTTTAAGGAAAATATATCAGGATTTCTCTCCATATAATGGATTCTATGGTGGCCCCCGAGTTTGAATGTTCAAAATGCAGATAAAATGCAGCTTTAAAGGGCTCTAAATGATCCCAGCCGAGGAAAGAAGGATCTTATCTAGCAAAAAGATTGGTTATTTTCTAATTCGTCATTTTTTTTTTTTTTTAGAAAATAACCCATCGTTTAGCTAGATAAGACCCTTCTTTCCTCGGCTGGGATCGTTTAGAGCTGCATTTTGTAAGTTCCAACTCGGGGGCACCATAGAAGTCCATTATATGGAGAGAAATCCTGAAATGTTTTATTTAAAAAAACATAATTTCCTTACGACTGAAGAGAGAAAGACATGAAGATCTTGGATGACAAGGGGGTGAGTACATTATCTGCAAATTTTTTTGTTCTAAAAATGAACTCCTTTAAAACATACACTGTGTCAGTATAGTGACATGACAATGCAGGACGCATTTTCTTTTCCATAAAGTTTCATAATTTACAAAAGAAATATAAAATAACTTTGTGAAAGAATCAAAAAGATACTTTTAGAAACAACAATGGAAAAAAAAATACAAAAATATTTTAATATAATTTTCATAAGTTGATATTTAGAGGTGTGTTCGGGACAGCCAACTTCCATTTGAAAGTACCCAAAAATTGATGATTTTTTTTATACATTTAAGCCTAGTAATATTTTAAATATTTTTGTGGGTTTCAATAGATAATAGAAGGATCTTATTAACATCTACGATTTGAATTTTTAATGCTTCAATGCTTTTTAAATGTGTTATTTGGGATGTAAATGCGTGTAAATAAAATGATTGGTAAATACGTTAGTCTCTTGTATTTCGTACACGTTAACGTTAAATAATAATTCAACTCGTGTCAGGGAAGACACCTGCCTGTCTTGTCTAATAATACCGACAGCTATCTTGAGAGAACAAGCGAAAAAAACGCTCTTGACTTTACATAACTTACAAGAATACAGCTACTGTACTGCAGGCCTAAACTATTCCGTCACCTTTTGATGGGAAAAACGAAAAGAAGACCCAGGAAAATCTCCATCAACGAGGAAACGTCTAGCAAGGAAAATTCCGTGCGCGCATGCGCAGACAGGCTCCACCTCGCGGACACCGGCCTTGCTGCTCGCGCCGGAGAAAACAAACTGCGTGGATGCGCTCTCAAAGCATGCGACTTAAAGCACACTTTTCGCATTTGGACTTGCTTTCTTCGGTGTCGGAGTACATTTAGCTGCAATAAAGGTAAACGGCGGTGTGTTTATGTATTGCAAAATAACAAGCTGCGGTCTTGGACGTTTCATGTGCTGTAATTGTAAATTGTATAATTATTTTATATTATGTGATGATGCTGCTCTATTAAAACGAAACTTGCCTCCATGCATGTGTTCTCACTGTTTGACGGTAATGGGACACATGAAAGTGATTTTGTTAAATAGTGCTTTAATTGAATGTGTCGGCAGGTTCAGCCAAGCGTATTAGGTTAAATAGTAATAAATCCGCGTTTGGGCTTCTGAAATAGCTGGAAGACTTTTGTTAGACTCATAATTACGGTAGTCCCATGCAGCAAGGAGTAGGCCGAGCGGAGGCCGCTGAGCGTCAGAATTTGAATGACAGATGCGCGATCCAATCAGAACGCTCGAGCTCGCGTCAGTCAGGGCTCTGATCCAATCAAATGGTTTGCTGTTGTTGCGCATCGTTGTCGGCGACTGAACAATGTAATGTCAAACAGCGATTTAAAATGCCAAGCGAAATACTTAAAACTTTATTTTAAGAGCCTGACTTTTTGTTGTAATATGCTGGTCGTATCGCACAGTGTATTTGTTCGCCTGCTGGTTTAAACTAAACACGGCAGTGAGCGTCAAGTTCGCAGACAACGTTGCACCCACGTTTTCCTCGCATGCGAAGTGGAGGAAAAGTCAAATGGCTGAATTCTTTGATATTTGCCTTGATATTCATCTCCTTCTACTTAAAAAAACGTTTATCTTAAGTCACTGTCGTTTGATGTACTGATTGCGACTTGTTATGACAGGCATGTGAAACTGAGCCGCTGGTCTGACAATGTAAACAACGAGGAGGAAACGTATTGCGCGCCATTTGCGTTACGCAGCGCTCCAGCGCCTGTAGTTGCGTTTGATCGTTAGGTATGAGAGCTGTGGAGTGTGTGAATGCATTGATTTAATCAAATGTGCCGGTTTCCCGCGATTTTGACGTATTTAAAATGTATGCATCCTGTAGGAACGTGTCTGTCCACGAGGACGGACACGAGCCCGGCGGTTGCGCGCGCAGCGCTAGCGGGTTGGATAAAGCGCGAAGAGTCAGTTATGAAACTGAAGCAACGCGTTCAATGACGCGCTTTCATGTGATCATGATGAAGAACGGTGGGTTTTAGCGTGAATTATGTCAGTCTTTCCTGTTTGATTTAACAAGGCTAATCATGCTGGATCTGCGATGCTTCAAGTTTCCTCTGCTTTTTCCACTCTTCAGACTGGCAAAATTATATCATTTAGACTTAAATGTTTTTCCTCACTCTACCAGCTTTGGAAAAGTGCTTAAAGGACCCACAAAGCAACATTATGCCATCACTTCCTCACCCTCATGTCGTTCCTAATATTGCATAATGCATTTTAATTTTTCTAAAATGCACTATTTAACCCTGTAAGTGCTGAGATGGGGAAGCAATGGTTGACAGTGGCTATTTTTAACACCTTTATAAGATGAAAGCACAGCTTTTATAGAGCGTTTACTTGCACTTGTGTCATGATTTGGTCAGTTAACGCTGCCTGGAATGCGTGGCCATGTTGGAGATACTCAGATGTAAACAACAGCATGGATTGCATGGTTAATGCACTACTAAATAAATTGTTCTGCTAATTTATGCTGTCTAATCTGTGGAAAAAATGTGTGGAAGCTGCTAAATCATATAGAGAAGTTCTTAAAGGAGTAGTTCACTTTTTAGAACAAAAATTTACAGATAATGTACCAAGATGTTCATGCTTTTCTTTCTTCAGTTGTAAGGAAATTGTTTTTTGAGTAAAACCAAAGTCCCTTTAAGGCAAGTCATGTCACTCGGCGGCCATCTTTGAAACACTACTCGGGCATGCAAGTGCAGCTCCTGTCTCTTTGAATGGGGAAACATCAAAGTCTCCAAAACTGTTCACCAAGCTTACGATTAAATTTCATATTTTAAATCTCCAAAGAAATCCAACAAGAACTGCCTCATAAATATGGTTCCTTGTGCTCCAATAGCGTTAAAAAAACGCTTATTTTCCCGGCTAAATGAGCCAGTGCGCATGCGCAGTACTGAGCGCACGTCTTAGAGCGCCGATTGTTTCTATAGCAACCGTGACTTCTAACTGCAGCTGCAGTGACGCGCTGACTTTACTAATCAACGATTGGCTCTTTCACTAAGAAGGCGGGGCTTCGCGGCCATAATGAACGTTGCATTTTTCCCCATTCAAAACTATACGAGTGACATGTCTTGGGTATTCTATAGTCTTTGGTAAAACATTTCAGGATTTCTCTCCATATAATGGACTTCTATGGTGCTCCCGAGTTTGAACTTCCAAAATGCAGCTTCAAATGGCTCTAAACACAGCTGAGGAAAGAAGGGTCTTATCTAGCAATTACAATTTATATACTTCTTAACCTCAAATGCTCGTCTTGTCTAGCTCTGCAAGACGTTTGAGATTTAAAAATTGTAAATGTTTTTAGAAAATAACCGATCGTTTCGCTAGATAAGACCCTTCTTCCTCGGCTGGGATCATTTAGAGCCCTTTGAAGCTCATTTAAACTGCATTTGGAAGTTCAAACTCGGGGGCACCATAGAAGTCCATTATATGGAGAGAAATCCTAAAATGTTTTCCTCAAAAACCTTAATTTCTTTACGACTGAAGAAAGAAAGACATGAACATCTTGGTTGACAAGGTGGTGAGTACATCATCTGTAAATTTTTGTTCTGAAATTGAACTACTCCTTTAAGCTTAAGCAGGAAAAAGCGCAATATTTTGACTAACTAAAGTTAATAGGTGGTAAAGATACATTCGAGCAGTATTAATTCAGATATTAGTCTGGTATTTCACCTACCTGACTGGAAATTATAATAACAAGCCCGAATGTTGTCAAGATTTTTGCCCTGGAAATCCTGGTTCAGATTGACCAACCACAAACGCCTTTTGTTCCACAGTTTTTCGCACTCTTCGCCTTGATTTGTTAACTTTTGGCAGTCTGTAATACTCCAAAGTTTTTCCCGGTCTGACCGATTAGTACAGCCCAAAAAATGACGATAATTGACTATTTTCAGCAGCAGTGATCAGCAAAATATGCACGTTTCGTTCAGTTCTGTGTTATTCCGTGCCGCCAATTGATGACACGTCATGAAAACACTCTATGTGTGGGTTATCAGACAAAAAATGAATAAAATAGTCAATATGCGTTGTACTGTTATTGTTGTTATTGGTACTATTTTATTTATTTATAGTGTCTTCTATGAGTAGTAAGTAATGTTGTTGAACAACAGTTGTGTAATTTGTAATATATGTCCAGAAGGCTAATGCATTATTATTGTTTTTATTATTATGCAGTATGAGTAATAGTGGCACAAATACAAGTCATTTTGTAATAATAACATTATACAGTGACAAATGTACAGGTCATGTCAATATATGAGGTCATATAACGAAACAAGTATATCCAGTATACTGTTGCTGTGAGTGAGGACGTTAATGAAGACGTTCAGTTTGAGTTGGCGTACTTAAATATCCCCTTGTTCGTTCCTCTCTTTTTATTTTTTTCAAAACCTGTTTGTCCTCTTCTGTGGTCATTTGTCTATGGTTATGTGTATGACAGGTTTGTTTATGACTTGTAATATGTAGTTTTTTGATGATTTAATAAAAGTTCTTCATGAGTGAGTTTGATGGACAGTCAGCAATCATTTAAACCCATAATTAGGACATCTATGCATAATGACTGTTTATGATGCCTTCTGTTGTTCAGTGGTTGTATGATTTATTAATAATTGTTTCAAAAGATTACTTCACTCCCAAAATAAAAATTTCCTGATAATTTACTCACCCCCATGTTATCCAAGATGTTCATGTCTTTCTTTCTTCAGTCGAAAAGAAATGAAGGTTTTTGAGGAAAACATTTCCAGGATTTTTCTCCATATACTGTAGGTCCAAATTGCAGTTTCAGTGCAGCTGAATAAGGGTCTTATCTAGCAAAACGACTGGTAATTTACAAAAAAAAGTTTATATCCTTTTTAACAACGAATGCTCATCTTGAACTAGCATTTTCACGTGTTACGTAGTCACATTGGAAAGGTCATAAATGGTTCTTTGTCTGTGTACTTTGGTTCAAAAAGGTAGGGTAGGGCAAAAAACCCATTTTCTCCTTTAGCTTCAAAATCAGCCAACATCATTGTTTAACTTTTTTTTTTTTTGACTTTCGCTTCGTAATCACTGTACTTTCGCCTATGTCACATGTGTGGTCAAGCTAGTGCAAGACGAGCGTTTGTGGTTAAAAAGTATATAATATTATTTTATTTTATTTAGAAAATGATAGATAGTTTCACTAGACAAGACCCTTATTCCTCAGCTGGGATTGTATAGAACCCTTTGAAACTGCAATTTGGACCTTTAACCCGTGGATCCTCATCATTAAGGTCCACTATATGGAGAAAAATCCTGGAAGGTTTTAATTTCTTTTCAACCGAAGAAAGACGTGAACTTCTTGGATGACATGGAGATGAGTAAATTACCAGGAAATTTTTTGTCTGAATTAGGGATGCACCAAATGTTTGGCAACCGAAACTATTAAAATTCTACTTTCATAAATGTTAGTATTGTAATTTCACTGTTGTTCTATAAAATAAAATAAAAAAGTAAGACAAAAATAATAATCATTACAGTTTTGTTAACAATTTATTATAACATTATTCTTTGTTCAGCAAGGCTGCATTTATTTGTACATTAAAAACACGTCTGATTCTAAGGGGGTCTTACAAAACTGTAAAAATTTAAATTTATGCAATGGTGAAAAAATTGCAAAATACATGGGGGGAGGGGCATGGAAAATCGTGTTCAGTAATCGGCCTTTGGCCCAGTGTTTCATTTTGTTCGGCTTCGGCCAAGAATTTTAATTTCAGTGCATCCCTATTCTGAACTAATCTTTTAAAGTCATGCTTTGCAACATGTAGCTTTGATCAACTGCTTCAGATCGATCACTGTTGTTCAGAACTGGCTGATGATTTGTTTTTTTTGTTTAGTTTTTTTAAATCATAACATAAGTCATGCTAAAGCAAACTATTTGTGCATTCTGTATGCAAACCAGCATGCAGAGATGTGGTAACTATAAAGAGCTCATGTAACCCATGTGTTTGACATCTTCGGCCAATGTCAGTCGTCAATCAATATAATGGCTGATTCAGATGAAAAGAAGTCTTTATCGACTTCCAAAATTAAATTGACTGAAGCATAAATAATAGTATTCATCAATTAGAGAATACATTATACTCTACATAGCAGAGATTCAGTATCAATAATCAGTATTTATTTTATGAACAATATTATCTAAACTGTGATGTCTCTACCTTCATGCCAGCTTTTTGAATGTGAAAAATTAGAGTTCCAGTCACCCAAAAGGCATTGAAATTATATTTTAATGGCTTAGTTGACCCAAAAAAAATTTAAATGAAAATTCTGTCATTAATTACTCACCATCATGTTGTTCCAAACCTGTAAGACCTTCGCTCATCTTCAGAACACAAATTAAGATATTTTTGATGAAATCCGAGAGCTTTCTGACCTTCCATAGACAGCAAGGGTCCTTTCACATTTAAAAGAAAGTTTTTGAACAACTCACTTTCACTGTTTGAGTTTCCGCTCGCGGCCGTCTTGCCAGTCAAGAAGTGTCGATCTCTGAGTGCGAGGATGGATAGCTCCTAAAGCATATTTCCATATAAATACACGGCTAATTCGTTGTTTTGTCGCAAGTGAAAAACAATATTAACCTTCTAGTTGTAAAAAGAGCCTCATATAAGCCTAATATTGCGTCCTATGGAGTCCATTCATTCGCATTCGGAGATCGACACTTCTTGACTGGCAAGACGGCCGCGAGCGGAAACCCAAACAGTGAAAGTGAGTTGTTCAAAAACTTTCTTTTTAGTAAACTCTGTGTACACAAGCAATGTTCTCAATGCTGGAGTTCATGTGTAGCGACCCCAAGTGTTGTAAAAATATCAATTTTGATGCGCTCAAATTTATGCCCCTTGTACTCCCATTCACCGGCCACTGACCACAAAACGAAATCACGGTCAATCTCAAAAACGGCTCATTTGTCATAATTATGCTTTTAGATATAAGTTTGTCTCGTTTACAGTAAAAAAAAAAAAACAGCCCAGGTTGCATTTTGGCAATAGTTATCCTTTAATCACCCCAGCATCTGCATATCAACCACTCAGATCAGTGGTTCTCAATCCTTGTCCTGGGGGACCCCTGCTCTGCACATTTTGCATGTCTCCCTTATTTAACAAACCTGATTGAAATCTTCAGCTCGTTAGTTCAGTTTATGTATCTCTCTCCTAACGAGCTGATGATCTCAACAGGTGTGTTAAATAAGGGAGACATGCAAAATGTGCAGAGCAGGGGTCCCCCAGGACCATTCTTGAGAACCACTGACTTAGATCATCCCAGCAACTGCATAGCAATGCACTATCAACCACTTAGATCACCCCATAACAACGAGCTATGAAGTCTTAAGATCCCCCCAGCAACCACACAGCAACATGCTATCAAACACTCTGATCCACCCTTGTAACGAACAACCACTCATATTACTCTAGCAATCACATAGTAACTCTCAGAATGCCCTAGCAACCCCATAGCAACGCAGAATACACTTTGCAACGGCTCAGAACTACTTGGCAACAAGTGGTAACTTCAGAAGTCTAAAAGCCCACAGTTTTTCATTGTGTTATGCTTTTGTGTGCGTTTATGAACATCTGAGACCTTCTCTAAGTAGCAGAAAGGGATTTATGATGCTAGCAGTGTTTAAAGCCCAGAAAGGAAGTAAGAACATTGACAAAATAGTCCATGTGACATCAGTGGTTCAACCGTATTTTAAGAAGCTGCAAGAATACTTTTTGTGCGCAAAAAAAAATAAAATAAAAATAATGACTTCATTTAACAGTTAGGGATGGAACAATAAATCGATTCGTGGATCGATTCTGAGATCTTCCGAATGCATCGCGTTTCTTTTTGGAATCGATTCTAAGCTTATATTTTAACAGCAAATGGCGCTCCAATCTAGTTTTTATCCGCACACTCAAACGCTCATGAAGAAGATTTATGAGTCATGTAATTTCACCTCGGCTCAGAATGCTTTTATGTCGCAAGATTAATGTAAATACAGCCCACTGTAAACACCATTGTAATTCGCTTCAACTTTTTCAAATTGTATGAATGGGTATTTTAGGTTCAAGTGCATATAAGGATTTGAAAACGAGCAGAGCATGGCTGTTTCTAAAGCAAGCAGTGCCATCTGCTGTTTAAAACTAAGCTCAGAATCGATTTGACAAAGAATTGCGATGTGTTCGGAAATCTCAGAATCGATGCTGGATCATTTCTCGATTAGTGTTGTGACGATTTATCGTTCCATCCCTAGTAACAATCACTGATTTCACATGGACTATTTTATCTCTGTTCTTGGTGCCTTTTCAGGCCTTGAACTTGGTAGGACTCTGCTGTCTAGGGAGGGTCAGAAAGCTCTTGGATTTCATCAAAAATGTCTTAATTTGTGTTCCAACCTGGCACTAATTAGAATTTGTACCAGGAAACAGTTAAGCTTTGAAATCATTAGCTTCAAATAAAAGTGCTGGAATTGTTGCAGAAAAAGTGCTGGAAAAGGTCTCTATTATATTTCTTAGGATGTAGCATAGTATTTATTTATAAGCACCTTAGTTAGGTAAAGGTTGTTACTTTCCATGACTGTAGCTTCCTTTACCTCTGACCCCATGATGTGTTTCTCTGGTTTGATAGGTTGGTGAGCGAGTGTGTGACCAGCATGGCAAAGAGCCCTCCTCACAGGCGTGGGATCACGTTCGAGGTGGGAGGCGCAGCTGGAGGCGAGGGACAGTCTGAAGAACTGGTCAGTGTCTGTCTTCTGCTTCCATTCCTCCATCCGTTCATTCACT
>NW_027395101.1:0-10360 GCF_049309525.1 Garra rufa | reverse complement strand
GTGTGTATGTATTAAATGTTTTTTTTTGTTTTGTTTTTTTACTTTTTTGTACATTTATCTGGACTCTGTTCTAATGTTAAAACTGAAGTAATCCAATTCAAATGTAATCTAAAATCAAGTTAATTCAAATGATAAAAATGAAAAATTTAACAATAATTTATTAGAAGTTTGACAACAATTAATTTTTTAGGGCCTAATTTAATTTGTTTTATTTATTATTATTTTTTACTCTTCATGAATGCAAAGCATATCTAATTGATTGAACCTAACCCTAACCCTAACCCTAAACTTTAATAACTTAATCATTTATTTTACTATATAACTATATATATATTTTTTTTTAATTATGTGTTGGATGTTTTGAATGTTTTTACACTTAAATGTATTAATACATTTGTTTTAAAGTGCAAAAAGCTTAAAAAACTCAACAATCTACATATACATAGGTATAAGTATTATTTGATTATTATTGAACTAAGTGATGTTGTGGGTGGTTTCTAGTGTATTCTATTGCTCTTCATGATTCATGTAAAACAACAGATCCTCAAATTTGAACCTTTGGCCAGATACGAGTCTGAAACCCATCCATTGATCTCTGATCATCGATCATCTTTATCAATGAACAAGCGTACAGCTGTGCGCGCGCGCTCTCGCGTGCTCCGGTTACCATGACAACAGCTGCTCTCCGCCGCGCTGACCACGCCCTCCGTGACACATCAGAGCGCGGCTGAGGCGCGCGATCACCGTGTCTCCATTTTAACGTTACCTGCCCTTCTTTCGCACCGTTTGCACACAATCATGACAAACGCGTCCCTGTATCACACACTATCACATCTGTAAACCGCGACACTCCTCAGAGCACGATAACTGACGCGGTCAGCGCGTCGCGTCAGCGCAGAAGGCCCGGCGTCCATAGGTGAACGCGCCGGCTGACAGGAACGATGCTTCCAAACCCTTGAACCAATAACTCACATATATGTTGATTTAATCCCATAAATCAGAACAAACCATCCCGTCTCATAATCCGCTGCAGCCTCCGCGCCGTTAATAATAACGGATAATAACGGTCGCTGCGCGCGGGAGCGAGCGCTTACCTCATATTTTCGTCTTTTTCTTCACTATCGGTAAAGATGGAATAATGTCAGCGCAGTCTTTCGATGGCCCGTGTATATAAACCCCACACCGACTAGTCTTTAAAGGTGAAAGTCCCGTGATGTTCGTTAAATAAGCGCCGCTCGGGGATGCGCGGATGATGCGCCGCGAGGAGAAAATGCGCCAGAGCCGAACGCGGCCGCCTCTGTGTCGACTGCGAAACGTTTTCTCGTGTTTTTGTCGCCGTGTTCAGCTCTTGTCCTCACGTCCATCTCACAGGGAACATGCCCGTTCTCCGGTTCGGCGCTCGGTCACGGGCAGCGGCGCTTCGGTTGCCATCTTCCGTCCGCCGCGCACTGACTCACCGCTTCTGCCCACTGGCGCCCTCAGTCACACCGGAACCACCGGAACCACGGCTCCTCTGCTGCTCTGAGGATCATTTACATTCACAGCCGAGATTCACACCGATCATCGAACACCGGAGCAACTGGACACTGTAGGATTAAACCCACGAGATTACAGCCGCGATCATCATCACCTTCATCATCTCCATCAGCATCATCATCATCATCATCATCATCAGCTCGGCTGTCTTTGTTTAGCGTTTTCTGAACGTCAAATTAATATATTTCGGGTTGATTAGCTTTAAAAATTAAGATATTAACGAGTTAAACAGATCTGGCACATAATTACTGTTGCAGTTTTCCTACTTCAAAATTCCATGTTTAATTCAATGTTATCATTATTCATTACTTTGCGTAATAGTAATAAATAATATTAAGTAATAACAGAAATAAATCATAAAGATTTCTTTTTAATTATTGTTTGTAAATGTCAAATTGACTAGTAATTTGAGAGAATTTCTTTCTGTATCTTCTTTACTTTTTCATTCCTTTTTGTAATTATGTGTGAACTTCACAAGCAATTTTTCAGTAACTTTTTTCTACAGATTTTTTAAAGATTCCTTGCAATTATTTGTAAAATTGACTAGCAATTTATAAGAATTTTATTTTATATTTTTACACCAATTTTTAAAAAATCCTTTGTAATTATTTGTGAAATTTACTATATTTGTGACCCTGGAGCACTAAACCAGTCTTCAGTAGCACAGGTATATTTGCAGCAATAGACAGCAATACATTGTATGGGTCAAAATGATCGATTTTTCTTTTATGCCAAAAATCATTAGGATATTAAGATCATGTTCCATGAAGATATTTTTTAAATTTCCTACTGTAAATATATAAAAACTTAGTTTCTGATTATTAATATGCATTTCTAAGAACTTCATTTGGACAACTTTAAAGGCGATTTTCTCAACATTTAGATTTTTTTGCACCCTCAGATTACAGATTTTCAAATAGATGTATCTCAGCCAAATATTGTCCTGTCCTAACAAAGCTTATTTATTCAACTTTATTCAGATGATATATAATTCTCAATTTTAATAAAAAAAATGACCCTCATGACAGGATCACATTACACACACACACACACACACACACACACACACACACACACACACACACACACACACACACACACACACACACACACACACACACACACACACAAACAAATCAAAATATGGATAAAACGTGAAAAATCTATATGAAAAGTTCCTACATATTACAGGATATATTGGCTCCTGTTTTTGCTGACTGAATGTCTATGACAGGACACTTTCTAAATTTGTTTATATGAGATCACATCTAGAATAATATCACTAAACCTCTGGTTCACTCACTGAACACAAGATTCCAGCCCCTGTTTGAGTTCTGATCATTCTGGATAAATTTGTTGATCAAGAGAAGTGCTTTCTCAGTGTCATCTCATTTAATGACAGGTTAATATATTATGGGGCAGATGGGAACATGATGTGAATGATCTGATCCAGCAGAGGGCAGTCAGGAGCTCACAGTCTGTCTGTGACACAGCAGATGATCATTAGACATCACAGAATTACAAACTCACCATTTCAATCTCATTTGCTTTAATTCCGAACCAAAAACAACTAAGAAACAAACCCATCATTAAGACGTTTTTAACTCAAATACGAGTCCATAATCCATAACACATCCTCCAGTGAAAAAGTGGTCTGGTCTGAATCAGGAGAGAAATCTGCACAGATCAAACACCGTTTACAAGCCAAAACTGCTCTAAACAAATATGTGGCTGGATGTTGATGTGAGAGACAACAGGAGATGGACTTTATCACTGGAGGAAGTGTTATTATGGATTATGGACTTGTGTTTGAGTTAAAAACATCTTGATGGATTTGTTTGAGCTTTTGTCTCCTCAAGATGTGAACTGATGGACTGGAGTGGTGTGGATTATTTGTGGATTATTGTGATGTTTTTATCAGCTGTTTGGACTCTCATTCTGACGGCACCCATTCACATCCATTGGTGAGCAACTGATGGAATGAAATTTCTTTTGCTATTAAATGTCTTCTTTTCAGATCAGTAGTAATCCAAGATTAGGAGGAGTTTGTTTGTTCATCAGATTTGTATAAATCTGTCATTCCATCACTGTCTCACCAATGGATGTGAATGGGTGCCGTCAGAATGAGAGTCCAAACAGCTGATAAAAACATCACAAGTAATCCACACCACTCCAGTCCATCAGTTAACATCTGGAGAAGACAAAAGCTGAAACAAATCCATCATTAAGACATTGAGTCAATAATCCATAATAACGCTTCCTCCAGTGATAAAGTGGTCTGGTCTGAATCAGGAGAGAAATCTGCACAGATCAAACACCATTTACAAGCCAAAACAGCTCTAAACAAATATGTGGCTGGATGTTGATGTGACTTTTTGACTGGAGGAAGCGTTATTCTCCAGGCCGTAAGCAGAATCTAATACTAAGGGAGTCAGGCTGGTGTGTGTGAGTCGGTACTTCAGTAACAGATCTGGAAGTATTGACTGGGGGATTTGATGGGGCTCTTGTGGTTCTGACTGGAGCTCTTCTGGACGAGTGTTTTGCACGCTTCCACCGAGCCGGACCGCAGAGACACCACCGGAACCACCTCAGCTGATCCACTCCTTCCTGACAGCGGCATCAGATACATCTGCAGAGTCACTAAGTGAAGGGGGCAGATGAGGATGAGGAGAGGATGAAGAGGAATAAACAGAGACAGAGAGAAAACATTAAGAGACACACGATCATCAGAAACATCATCTGCTCCATACGGACCTCTGATATTCAAGAGAAATATCAGCCTCCAATAACACCTCCACAGAACATTTTACAGCAAAAATAAATCATTTTATTCAATATTAGCACATGATTTCTAAAAAAAAAAAAAACTCATTATATATATATGATGGGATATCTCTCTCATCATATACAGCAAGTGGAGCAAAACAGTCCATCAAAGTTGTCCTAGACAAGAACAGGTATTGTTTTGGTTTTAGGACAAACTTAATGAAAGGTTTTTTAATTTATATAAATATTTTAAAGCTGAAATATATCACTATATTCAGGAGAAACTGTTCTTAAAATTCATGAAAATAATGTCAGAATGGAAAACAGGCTTTACTTTATTTGCTTGTGAAATATGAACTGTATGCGTTTTTCAAGTTTCATGAGATCTGTTCTTATATGTTTTCAGTGCATGATTTTGCATAATTATCCCATTATGATTTGGCACGAGACCTACCTTTGCAGTGAATGACACGTCTGGAGCCTAAAGGACAGAAATACAGACAAATTACAAAATAAGTATGAAGCACTTTATGCAAGTTGAGCTCAAAAGTGCCTTACACATATAAAATAATATTTTACATTTACATTACTTTTATGCATTTAGCAGAAGCTATTGCAAAGCAATTTGTCAAAGAGCTGACAATGTAATATAATAATGCATCATAATATTACAATTAAAAAGATGAAAGAAAATGTTCATTGTTATTTTAGTGTCATCATTGCACTAGTTCCTCTAGTGGTTTCCAGAAAACTCGCTAAACCAGCATTATATTAGTATCACTGACATAATATTGTCATTTTGTATTCATACTTTGAATTAGATTTTTTTTTTTTTTAATTAGATTAGAGTTTTCATTTTCATTTTCGTTGAAGTTTTAGAAATTTATCTGCTTTTTCTGAAACATACATGTTTGTAGGGCTATCAAGCAATAACATTTTTTGAAAATCAAATTAAATACATTCAATTGAATAATTGAATTAATAATTCATCTCGAATTATATATAAAGTCATTGTGCTGTTAAAGGAAAAAAGCATTTAATAGACATTACAAAAAAGTACATTTGGAGTACATTTTTATTTTAGTTTTGCTATTTTAGTACTTCATTCAGCTAAAGGAAAATGAAGGTATTTCTTTGGGAACTATCAGAAAAAAAGAGTTTGTATATGTTATTTCAATTTGACGAATGTGGTTTTGACTGATTTCTGCAACAGCACTGTTTCAATTCAAGACCAGAAACTGGCAGACTTGAGGCTTGAAAAAACATCACAAATAACATTATGTAAGTGTTTATGTAAGTGTCTCACCTGTTGTTCCTGCAGTGGTTTCCTTTGGTTTGCTGTGGAAGGAGAGAAGGTGAGGTGAGTTACTGTCGACTGGAGCAGTTTCAGCACATGCAGCTCTTTACTCACATCTCTACCACTTTCCTGCAGGAGCTGGAGCTCGTCTTCACTTTAGTGCTCTGAGTGTCTCTAGTGTTTCCAGCAGGAGTCCTGCAGCAGAAGACACACTGTCAGTGATCTAAACACACTTATAGACACACACACACACACACACACACACACACACACACACACACACACACACACACACACACACACACACACACACACACACACACACACACACACACACAGAGGTCAGCATCAGCACCTCTTAGCGGCGGGCGCAGGGCTGTAGTTCCTGGAGGAGGGTGAAGAGGGCAGCGTGGAGCTGGAGCTCTTCCTCAGAGACGAGGATGAGGAGCCCATCGCCGCTTTAGGAGGCAGATACAGAGACACAGGACGAGCCGCTGAGGAGACACACAGCAGACATGAGGACAGACCTACACTGACACAAGTTTGGCACAAGGACAATTATTAATAGTTTTTTTAGACGTTTCTAATGCTCATCAGGGCTGCATTTATTTGATCAAAAATGCAGAAAAAACTGTAATATCGTGAAATATTATTTCAATTTAAAATACCTGTTTTCTGTGTGAATATATTTTAAAATGTAATTTATTCCTGTGATCAAAGCTGAATTTTCAGCATCATTTCTCCAGTCCTCAGTGTCACATGATCCTTCAGAAATCATTCTAATATACTGATTTATTATTAGAATAGTTGAAGTGTCGGAAACAGTTGTGCTGCTTAATATTTTGTTGGACCCTGTGACACTTTTTTCAGGATTCTTTGATTAATAGAAGGTTAAAAAGAACAGCATTTATTTAAAATAGAAAGGTTTTCTAACAATACACACTACTGTTCAAGTTCAAACGTTTGTGCTCGGTAAATCTTTATTTTTTCTTTTTGAGAGAAATTATTACTTTTATTCACCAAGGATGTGTTAAATTAATAAAAAAAGTGATAGCATTGATTTACATTGTTAGAAAAGATTTATATTTTAAATAAATGCTCTACTTTTTAACTTGTTATTTATCAAAGAATCCTGAAAAAAGTATCACTGGTTCCAAAAAAATATTTGTCAGCACAACTGTTTCCAACACTTCAACTATTCTAATAATAAATCAGTATATCAGAATGATTTCTGAAGGATCATGTGACACTGAGGACTGGAGAAATGATGCTGAAAATTCAGCTTTGATCACAGAAATAAATTAAACTTTAGAATACATTCACACAGAAAACAGCTACTTTAAATTGAAATAATATTTCACAATATTACAGTTTTTTCTGTATTTTTTAATCAAATAAATGCAGCCCTGATGAGCAAAAAAGTCTTCTTTAAAAAACATTACAAGTCTGACTGATCCCAAACATTTGAGTGGCAGTGTATCTATTTCTTGATTTATTTTGTTTGTTTATATATAAATAAATAAAGGAGAAAGCAGTTAGGGTGTTTATATCAGGGCCATTACATGTTTAATTTCAGTAAATACTCTCTTAAAAATAAAGCTGCTTTAAAAGGTTGTTCACAGCGATGATATAGAAGAATCATTTCTGGTTCCACAAAGAACCATTCAGTCAAAGATTCTTTAAAGAACCATCTCTTCCTTACCTTTTTATAATCTGAAGAACCTTCTATCACCACAAAGAACCTTTTGTAACACAGTGAGGTTCTTCAGATGTTAAAGGTTCTTCATGAAACCATTTAGACAAAAAAGGTTCTTCTATGGCATCGCGAAGCACCTTTATTATTAAGAGTGTAGATGATGGACCGAAGCATTAACTCTTGTGTTGTTTTCCACAGCTGTAGTCAGTGTGTTAGTGATGGTGACACCTTTGGCAGGTGTTCTCCTGTGCTCCTCGGAGATGTTGAGTCTCTTCAGAACGTCTGCCATGTTGATCTTCAGCAGCTGGATCTCGTCGTCCTGCATCTGAACGCGCTGCTCCAGGAACGTGAGGCGATCCAGCACCTCCATCCCGCTGGCGTGAGAGCTCTGCTCATCTGACACACAAACACACACTTATTCTTTATCAAGATGCCACCTCAAATAAGAGTCGAAATCTGTTTCTCCTGCAGTTCTTCACCAGAGAGTTAAACACACAGACAGAGTCTAGAGCTGGAAGAGAAGTTGCCATTGTTTTTAAAGACACTTTACAGTTTAAACTAGGTTTGTCTCATATTTGAAGAGTTTTCACAGAAAACACAGAACATTCCCCAGGTCACTATTTTATTTTATTTTTTTGGTAATAACCCGAAGAGATGCTACACAGAACGTTCTGGCATAAGCGATACAGGAGGATGTTGTGGTCCACAGTATCAAATGCTGCAGTCAAATCCAAGAGGATGAGAAGAGATGGAGAGCCAGCATCTGCCGCCATCCGCAGGTCATTTGTGAGCCTCACCAGAGCTGCTTCTGTGCTATGGCCAGAGCGAAAACCAGACTGGAATTTCTCAAACAAATTGTTTTGTTTTAAGTGGATCTGAAGTTGTGCAGCAACTACCTTTTCCAACACTTTAGAAAGGAATGGAAGATTCGAGATGGGCCTGTAGTTTGCAAAGACTTCTGGATCCAGGCATGTTTTTTTGAGGTGTGATCTGACGACAGCAGTTTTCAAATCAGTTGGAACAAGCCCAGACTGGAGAGAGTGATTTACAATCTTGCCAATAAACTTTAAAATCATCCTCCATCGCTGCAGCAGTACTGACCCAGTGTTTACAAAGTGAACATGCAAAGAAGATCTAATGACCTTAAAAAAAAAAAAAAAAAAAAAGGTAACAGTGATGGAGGATGGTTTTGAAGTTGGAGGAGAAATGGGAGTTTTTCGACATACTCTAACTGTCTTGAACAGAGTATGGCAGAGCTAGACAAGACCAGCATTTGAGGTTATAAAGCAGCGGTTCCCAACTGGGGAATCTTAAAATTAATTTAAATATTATCCTAAAATTGTTTAATTTCATTATTAATGTGCTAAATGAGAATAATAAAAGCACAGCCTCTGTCGTGTTCTGTGATTGATTGCTTCAGACTCGGCGCAGCAGACCTCATCGCACTGTTAAATACAGACTGAATGGCGGCGGTTCACTTATTTAAGAAAAAGTACTCTTAAATTGTAAAGAATGTCTGAAGTAAAATAATTGTAAAAGTTAGAATTGAGCAGAAGTTTTCTTTAAAGATTATAAGGTATATTTTAAGTTTCAATTTAAAGTTTGTTTGAATTTTGAGTTTTTTTATAACATGCAGTAGAAGAATGAAGCAAAACAAATGTTTTGGTTAATAAAAAAGGTTTCAAAATAAATACTTTTTTCTTTACTGTGGAAGTGCAGTATAAGAGGACATGTCAGGCATAGGGGGTCTTGCAAAATTGACCGGAGAAGGAGGGAGACCCCGGAGTAAAAAAAGGTTGGGAACCCCTGGATAAAGTACATAAACTGTCAATTTGTTTAGAAAATAACCAATGGTTTCGCTAGATAAGACTCTTAGAGTCCTTTGAAGCTGCTTTTAAACTGCATTTTGGAAGTTCAAACTCGGGGAGAAGTCCACTATATGGAGAACACTCCTGACGTGATCCTCAAAAAACATGATTCTCTATGACTAAAGAAAGAAAGTCATGAACATCTTGGATGACAAAGTACATTATCTACATTTTTTGCTCTGGAAGTGAACTACTCCTTTAGGTAACATGGAGTTAATCTGAGCAGAGTCTGAGATCTCTTCAGAAACTTCTTTATGCTCTTTTTCTCAGGAGAAACATCTGAGCAGCAGACTGCGAAAGTCTGAATTTGCTCTCTCATTGTGTTCTAAAACAAACAGATGATTTTTCTGATCACAGTGTCGTCTCATGATGCTCCTGTGCACTGTAAAAAAGTTTACACCAGTTTCAACTTAAAAACTTAAGTTTAGCAGCTGCCTTAAAATGTTAAGTTAAATCAACTTAAGTCATTTAAACTCACAAGTTAAATCATCTCATTTTGATTGTAATAAGTTAAAATGACTTGTTGTTTTAAGATGATTTAATTAAAAACTTAAGGCACCTGCCGAACTGAGGTTTTTAAGTTAGGTTTTAAGAATCTGGTAACACTTTTTACAGCGTGTGTCGGAGAGTGAAGCATCAGTGAACCAGTGTTTGAGTGAATCGATTGAATCATTTGATTCTCTGCATGTGTTTCCATCGTCTGGAGCTCCATATGGAGGACTGGATTATAATCTCTTATAATCTCACTCAATGAACACCAGCAAATCCATCTCAAACCATCCTGACGCCCCTCTGTATTCACTGAACAACAAAGAAACTACGGCTCTCCATGTGGAGAGAAGACACATTTGATTCAGATTTATTCACTCGCTCATTTAACACAGATCTCTCCACATCAGACAGCAGAGAAGATTCTTGAGGGTAAATCAACAGAAAATGTATAATAAACCGCTCCTGTTTCACCTCAAACTCAAAAGGAGGAAATAAGAAAGTATATTTGTTATAAAGAAAATTAATTCTGTTTTAAGGCACATTTTATGCATTTTGACACAATTTTTTCTATTAATGTAACAAAAATGTACATGTTTTGTTTGTAAACGAATTAATGTTTTTGTGTTGATTTTAAAATTATATTTTAGCAGTTCTTAACAAGCTGACTAAAACTAAAATTAAAACCATCAACAAAACATTTTTGTT